>NW_023397110.1:710493-734285 GCF_011125445.2 Fundulus heteroclitus | reverse complement strand
CATTTTTTGGAGCTTGGAAATGTGGAAGCTGACAGTCTCCTCTTTTGATAATCAGTTCGGATTTCTAAATAAACCAGAAACAGCTAATTTGATTTTTCTAAAGCACTAGTCCTGTACAGAATCCTTCTAAACAACAGAAAATTAACAATAATAGATAAATTAACACTCACCAATGTCTTCTAATATCACAATAGATTTAAAATTTGTGAAAACAAGGGATGTCATTCAAGTTTACATTAGCTACACTGATTTAAATACAAATGTACCAACTGAAAGTTTGCTGAAATAATTAGCTGTCAGGAAGTAGGCTGAAGAATTGAGTAAGAATTTAACCCAAAGGAATAGCAAAATCCTCTGGTTATAATCCCTGCTTCCGGAAGCTTGGGTGATATGGGACACTTTTTTATCCTCTTTATTTTTGATAGATAAATTGACATGCTTGTCAGGCACAAACACAGGTACAATGCAGCTAATATTGGTGCTAAAATTCAAGCCTTTTGTGTGTGTTTTTCTTTTATTTGACTGTTCTCTTCTGTGTCACTAATACTTGTGAGATATTAGTCTTTCTGCTCAATACATTTAAGGCTGTAGATCAGTCCTTGGGTTTGCTCTTTAACCTTTCATGTATTTCCAGACTTGCAAATTATTGATAATTGTTTTGCCCAGTTTTAGGTCATAGTACATGAGCATTTAAAGCCTTGTGTTCTGCCTTAGAGCAAAACTTTCTTTTCCTAACTTGGTGCTATCGCCATGGTTTTTCAGAGTTTGTGGTACATTTAGGACCGAGGGGGGAAACCTTATTTCGCCTTTTGAAGTTTTCAGAACTGTTTGCATGAAATCAATAGCAGGTACCTTTTTTCAAATCCGTCACTTCAAAGTGCTCCGCTGTTCCACTGCTGCTACCAAGCCCTCATTTCATTTTCATCTGTGCCACTCAAAGATTGGCCTTTTGCCGTTGTTCAGGATTTTTCTGTTTTTTGATTGCATACCAATGAAGATATAAAACGAACTAACCCTAAAACTAAGAAGTCTTTGTTGAAAGAAGTCTATGCTGCTTGGTTACTGGGTAATATCTAAGCTGTAAGAAGATGTAACAACTGTGATAAACATGAGCTGAAAATCAGTAAAATATATAGATAATTAAGACATATCACCCCTTAATGTAGTAGTTAAACTTGGCTTACACATGTTTTGCACCAGTTTCACGCCTGTTATTGAAAATTCCTGCGTTCCTGTGCTTTAATAGTAATCCTTCAAGGGTCACACATTTTGATGTTGCTGTAATTGGTCTCCTGTGTTTAGATGTTGCTATAACATATGTAGTGCCTTAAGGCTTAGAATATGTGTGTGTGCATGTCATACTTTGCAAACAGGTGCAGTTTTGGCGGAAGCATGTGGGGATGAAAACAATGGGTGAATGGCACAAGTTCATGGAGAACAATTCCCACTGTTGATGCACAAGCTATTTTACGTCTGTTTCATGAATTATTAACTCCAAAGCTCTTTTGTGTTTCCCATAACAAAACAGGGACATGAGATAAACTAAAAGAAAGATGAAAAGGCAGGCTGAGGAGCTCAGTAAGATGGATTTTTATATTATAATATTCTGTTTTCTCATCAACAAAACATTTATAAGGTTACCGTTATCCCTGTTTCAAGAGCTCTTGGGGAAAAACGGTAACTCCCTGAACTTTTTTTTAATGCTTTTTTTGCATGTCATATAAATGAATGAGAGCCCTCCTATGATCTGGAAGTGTAAGCACTTTGAAAGTGTATACATTGTAAAAACAAAACTATGGCCATACACTGAAGCAAGCAAATGATGTTCACACACAGTGAAATATTTTGAAACATATATTGATGAAAAGACAATAATGAAATGAATATAGCCTAAGTGATTTTGGCAATAAGACCACTTAGTTACCGCTTAGTTGTGATCAATTTAGAGCAGGAAACTGATAATAAAATTCAAACAGGCACACTAGAATTGGACAAGAACATATTACAAAAATGCTCCCTACCCAGTGAGTCTCAATCACAACCGCAAGACTCAGGCTGTAGTATCAGAATTTGAGCATGATCAGTATAAAACCATCCTTGATCCATGGTTCCCTGGTATACAATGGTTTGGGAAGGAATTTCCTTGGCAAACCTTTGGCCCCTTTTTAACAGCTGAGTAAAAAGGCCACAGTCCCCTTATGTAAACTGACCTTATTGTTTTCTTTATGACCACAGTATAATTCATTGATGGCTACTTCAGGATGTGCAGAAATAAATGTGTTCAGGTAGAGTGGCTGTATGTGAACAGGTTTATCATGTGGATTAGCACATCTGTTAGAATAATAAGATGGTAAAAGGTCTACAACAAACACAAGCACCTAAGTGCAGCAAAGGACAGGTGGACTCACCCTTGGATGTCCTCAGCAGCCCCAGGCAGAAAGACACAAGGCGTCATCCCAGGGCAGCTATATGCCCCACACAGAGATAGGTTGTTAACAGGAGCAGCAGCCCCCAGCCCAACGAGCCCACAGGGTGAGGCATAGGGTGCCAAACCATCCCTAACCCAGCTACAATTCCATCTACCGCTGCACAGGCCGAGACTGAGATTATTATTATAATAATGGAGCTTAAGCGGAAATTCAATTGAAGAAACTCTATTGCCTACCTACATCCAATCAGAGACTCATTCGCCTCCGACGCAAGCCAATCAGCTTTGAACTGCTCCTCCACGAAACCAATCAGCGCCCTGGGTTCATCTTTAAAGAACTTCAAATCCACATTTCAGCCTTCTACCTTGCAAGCAAGCAGTGGCTGTGCAATATCTGATTTGGACTCTGATGACTTGATTTAACCCACCTCCATCCCCTTCTCCACCATCGTAGCCAAGCTCCGTCTGGCTTCCTATGGTGCTCCTACAACCTCGTCCCTATCAGAGTGTAATTCCTCCCGGACTCTTACGGAATTCCCTGTCACATCTCAATCGGTCTGGCAGAAGACCGCCATGTTTAGCCTGGTTCTGCCAGAGGTTTCTTCCCAAAGGGGAGTTTTTCCTCTCCACAGTCGGTTCATGCTTGCTCATCATGGACAGTTCATGCAAACCTGTGTTTATCCAAGTTGGACATCTATCTTTCCGGTCCCCGTGTGAAGCACTGGTATCAGCTTACACAGTCTACTGGGTCCCACCAATTCAGCTCAAGTAGATCATCTCGCAAACCAGCCTCTATGGACTAAACCAACTTCATCTATCTCCACTCCACCACCAGTTTCAGGCCTGGGGGAACATCCCTATTCTCGTACACCTGCTTATGCATAATGAAGTATAATTCAGCCTGAATGTTTCTAGCTGAGGTCTGAGCGCCAAAGTCTTAAAATATTTTATCAATAAATTCTTCTAATTGTCTCTTCTTTCCGTGTGAGTTTTTCAGATTGAAATCTATAATCAATAATAATTGTTAGTGGTTATTTGAATTTATTTTGTTACATTTTCTTAAAAGCAGACACTTTCTATAGAAACCAAAATCTAACAACACATTTTAAAAGGAATTATATTTAAATTATTTTTATTCTCAGTTCTTAAATAGAAACAGATTTGTTTCCTAATCCAGCTTTGTGATATCACTGTAGGGAAAGTGAGTGGAAAACTGGGACTGTATACCCTAGGTATGTCGATAGGTTTTTATATATTTTTAGCCACAAGCTATAGAGAGGTGGACAGTTGCATATGGGTTTGTAACCGAGAGGAGTTTACTGTGGAATCTGACCAAAGACACCTTTGACACCCCACCGGGCTGTCAGAGATATACTGGTACTTAAACTTTTAAAGCAACTATGCTGCGTAATTAAAGGGCTGATAGATTGAATGTCTGAGCTCTCTGGTGTCCTTAATATTTTTTTTATTTTATGAAAGATCCTTCTTTGCACAATCATATAGTGTCTCCAGAACAGTCTCAAAAATACAGTCAACACTCTTGATTAGTTTGTTCAGATTTTTTTCAACTTATTGGCTCTGATGCTGCAACCCCAACAGATGGTGGCTGAAGAGATTGTACTCTCAGCAACAGACATGTATACGATCTGGAATATACAGTAGTGATACGAGCACTGAAGGACCTAAGCATACAGCTTCACTCAGGCACTAACCGTCTAGTCTGTTGTCTAGGTCAGCCCTGAGGTATTTATACTCCTCCACTACTTCCATTTCATCTCTCATCAAATAAAATGTTTGACATACTCCAGTTTCTCTACAAATCCACAATCTTCTTATTTGCACTGTCCACATTTAAGTTGAGGTTAATGTACCCACACAGAACCACAAAGTGGTCCAGCAGTTCTCCGTATTCAAGTTGTTGTCCATCTTTGATCCAAGATACACAGCCGCAGTCAGCTGCTGACCATGTTCATAATAATACCTTTTATTCAACAGCTCCTTTCTTGACACTCAAGGTCACATTACAGACAATAAAAAATACAAATAGAGGTAACATAAAAATATAAACAAACGGGTAAGATCAGTGTATTTACAAATAAGTAAGCTGGAAAGCTAATCTCTTTGTAGTGAGTTCACTGTCATCTATTGAGCTTCTCTATCATCGGAACATAATGTAATAGAACACCTTTGGGATATAGGTGAATGGGAGATTTGACTAAAATATCAGAGGACCTCTTGTTAATGCTATACAACAAAAAAAAATAAGGCAGTCCTTGAGGCAGTCGAAAATGTGTTTTGAACAAGACAGAAGGAGAAGTCTACTGTACACAGTAGGATATTTCTTCAGTAAGAACTGAAATTCTCTGAGCCCTAACTCTGTTAGCATCCTCTCTAAGTAGACATATAGGCAAAACTCAGATCAGAGGATTGTGATAACAATGAAATAGCAATTTTGACAATTCTACATGTCCAGATACCCCAGAGTTGCTTTTGGGTTTCAAGATCATTCCTTCTGAAGATTTAGAAAAAAATAAATGTTGTATGCTTATGCCATTACAGCTTAGATTATAAACATTCCATAGTTGACTGTAATGCTGAAGAAGTCATTCATTCATTCATTGTATTTGCATTAGTTTCTGGTCAGTTCCGTGTAGGGTCTGTGGCCAATTATTTCAGACACTCTTGTAAATGTTAAGTGGAGCATAAATATGAATCTATATATATTACACGTATAACAGTTTCTGATAAACCATATAGAAATGTTTTGACATTACCCACCTTGAATCCATGACAGACAATTTTATCTCTACAATATGTTCATGTGTTAGACATTAGGTCATGCATCAAATGAATGCTTAGATGAGCATGAAAGAGTACAAACAAATACCAAGCATAAAAAAGAGAATCCTATGAGATTTTGCTAAATCCCAGAGCAATTATCTGCTTTGAAATGCAATGAATAAAAACAATAGTTTGACAACTCGAGGGAAACTCTTTGGTGGACATATGGCTATCAAGCAAAATTCAGGTATGTTTGTAACAGTTCAGTTAACTGAACTGATACATATTTTTGCCTACATTTCAACTTATCTTTGTTTACATCCACTTTCTGACAATGCCAAGCTAGATTTAGGCATTCCAAAAAAAAAGGTTGGGTGTTTGTCATTTTATTCTTTTTTGCAAAAAACTGAATTTCAGACTCGCATAAAATTACATTTAAATAAAAAAAATAAATACTATTTTTTTGTCTCAGGATTTTATGTTGAACATTGATGATCCCAAAGAAGCTAGGCTATTGACCCGTCCACATGAAAACGGGTTTGACTGTGTCCAACAAACATTTTACTCTTCCAGATGAACTGGCTGTGAAAACAACAATATTTGAAACCAGCTCCCAGAGTGGGAAAGTATGAAGCCTCCCCCCATGGTGGCTTTGTCTGGACACTTCTATCCGCATAACTGGTTACACACTAGCGCATTGGCACATGCAAACCAATATAGACCTCGCCTCTCCCTTAACACACATGCCCTAACACAAGCAGAAAAATTTGTGGACTTTGGAGTTGCTGTAATGATTATGAAACTGAACCCAATATTCAGCCAGACACAGGAGAAACGTTCAGGAAGTTTATTAAAAGGAACAAATGAGGGTTGAGGTAGGAACAAACAAAAACAGTCTTTGGGAGAGTCCAGAGGGGAGACAGGCAGGATGAGCTGATGATAAACAAACACAGACCGAGGGGAATAATCCAGGAGGGAGACAGAGCTTTGTTAGCAGTCCAGACTGGGGACTCCAAGAGACAGGTCAACCCAAGGTCCGAGAAAACTGGCAACTCAGAAGCAGACTAGGATTAACAGGCTCGGCAAATTTACAGGCAGGCGAGGGCCGGGTACACAGGCAGACAATCCAGGTGCGAACAGAGGCAGAGGTTGAGGAGCAGATCAGGTCCGGTTTCCAGGCAGGCAATCAGAATAACAACAGGGTTCAGGCTGGCTCAGAAATGGTAATCAGAAACTGGTCAAAAATATGGACAGGCAGGTAAGACAAGAAAATGCTGGAAGTTCACACCGGGAAGATTGCGACATTTTGGCAGGGAAGTGACAGAGGTGACAGGTTTAAATAGATATGTGAACAGGTGAGCTGAGTGAATCCAATTAAGCCAGAACAAGTGTGGGTGATCAGGGAAAGGGAAGTGACTAAAAGTGAAGATAAGTTGGCAGAATACATGGAAGGGGATAGAAACTACACTAGACTAATCCAGAACCAAAATAACCATAAAGATAGAAAACCAAACTAAGAATAAACAGTTCTGGTTTTTATTATTTGCTTGTGTTCTAATACAAGAACAAGACAGAAACTAAAACTATGACAGTTGCATATGGATTTAGACACTTCAATTTATTATAGATTTTACAGACACATTTGTAGTCGTTCCACACAAATGGCTTTTTTCTCTCTCCTGTGTTTATTGATTTTGCCATGGTCTTCTTCTTTATTTACTTTAGTGGCAGCATTACTATGCTACTCTCTGGCATAGCATAGGTATTAAAATACCTTTTAAGACCAATCCGGCCTGGTACGGTTTCATCTTTCATCTACACGAAACCTTTCTGTGCAATCAAAGTATTTGGCTCACAATGTATGTAGCCTAAGTTCCAACCATCTTAAATCAAAAATATAATCACATTGTTTTATCCTCCAACCATCCATCCATCCATTCTCTTTCGCTTATCCGGGGTCTGGTCGTGGGGGTAGCAGCTGCAGTAGGGAGGCCCAGATGTCCCTCTCCCCAGCCACTTGGGCCAGCTCCTCCTTGGAAATACCAAGGTGTTCCCAGGCCAGCAGAGAGACATAGTCCCTCCAGCATGTCCTGGCTCTTCCTCTGGGCCTCCTCCCGGTGGGACGTGCCCGGGACACCTCACCAGGGAGGCGTCCAGGAGACATCCTAACCAGATGCCCGAGCCACCTCAGCCGCACCAATCTGCCTGTCGATCTCCCGCTCCGTCTTCCCCTCATTTGTGAACAAGACCCCAAGATACTTGAACTCCTCCACTAGGGGCAGCACATCCCCCCCAACCCGGAGAAGGCACTCTAACCTTTTCTGGCTCAAGACCATGTTCTTGGATTTGGAGGCACTGATCCTCATCCCGGCTGCTTCACACTCTGCTGCGAACAGCTCCAGTGAGAGCTGTAGATCACGTCCTGATGAAGCCAACAGGACCACGTCATCCGCGAATAGCAGAGACGCAATCCTAAGGCCACCAAAACGGATCCCTTCAACACCCTGGTTGCGCCTAGAAATTCGGTCCATATAAACAGAATCTGTGACAAAAGGCAACAGAGTCCAACTCTCACCGGAAACGAGTCCGACTTACTGTCGGCAATGCGGACCAGGCTCTGACACCGGTCATACAGGGATCTAACAGCTTTTATTAAAGGGCCCAGTACTCCATACTCCCGGATTACCCCCCACAGGACCCCCCGAGAGACACGGTTGAATGCCTTCTCCAGATCCACAAATCACATGTAGACTGGTTGGGCTAACTCACATGACCCTCCAGGATCCTGCTGAGGGTGCAGAGCTGACCCAGTGCTCCATGGCCAGGACGAAAACCACACTGTTCTTCCTGAGTCCGAGATTCCACTATCTGATGGACCCTCCTTTCCAGAACCCCGCAATAGACCTTACCAGGAAGGCTTAAGCGTGTGATTGTATTATCGTTTCTTACTAAATTTATTTCATTTAACAAAGGCTGTCTCGCATCCTTTGACCCATTTTCCCACCATTTTTAAACCTATGACATCTCATACAGCCCTGTTCTTTTCCTTCAGATTGTATTTATTTACATATGCATTTGTAGGAAATACACTAAAGCAGATCTGGCTCTTTTCATAAAAAAAATGAACTATATAGAAATGTTTCTGGAAAACAAATAGCCAGAAAAAGAGCAAAGCTGTCATGTAAAATTCCTGCAATGAATCATACAAGCACACAAACAGTCATTAACATTCAGAGTGTACATCTTTTGGCCATGACAAAGGACATTAAGTGCACTATTGGTTTCCACACATCTATGGATTCCTTGGGCTGAAATAGCTTGGTGTTCTCTGTGGGCCGTTTGTATTCTGCTCTAATGCTTTAATAAGGGAAACTCTGAGCCTTATTCGGATCTTCTCAAACTGTGAGAGAGACCCACGGGGTTTGTCCATACAAGCCTGCATGTCAACAAATGAATTTACATAAGAACGTTTGTCCATCAAGTGTACAAGGACTCCAGTACACACCATAACTTGTTTTCCACACTATATGAATCATCAAGAGGATTCCACATTCATGTCTTTTCATAGATTCTGAATTTAACTATATTAACAGTCTCTATAACTGTCTGGGATTCTCTAAGTATTGTACTGTTTATCTCCCTTTACCCCCTTTCTTACTGTGAACTTTATGTTTTAATTTGTTCTTTCAAAGAATTCAGCAAATTCACAGTAATAAAGATTATATATAAATTCCCTAAATTACTGTGAACTCTTCTATTTTCTTCTGAGATTTATCTTCACTAAAAAAACATTTTTCTCTGGCCTTTTCTTGTGTGTGTCTCCATGAGGGTCTGTTGTGATAGTACCGCCAGGATCATCAAAATAATTGATCTTAAATTGAATTCTGAACAGTGGAAGGGTCACAAAGGAATTCCACTCTGCCCGTAACACGAGACTCTCAAGGCTTGGACGGCCCTTTCTCCCAGCAGGAGGTCATCTATGAGCCCTCCTAACAGATAAGACACAGCACAGACAAAGAGTTCCCAGCATTCTTCTGCAGACCTGTTCAGCTCCACTACAGCTCTCTGAGAGCAGACAAAGAAGGCCAGACCATGAGTGCCTGGTCGGCCCTCACCGACACACAAGCCAGCAGCTGAGGGAGATTGCCTGGACCAGCCACACTTGATCCAGGGTCTGCTAGATTTGACTGCCTGCTTCAGCAGAGGACCTGACTGAATCCGGATGAACAACATGCAAACACAGAGCTAAGTTTGCTGTCTTAACATCGTCACCGGTAGCAGGAGCTCTGTGTATTTCTTCTCAGCCTATACAGGGGAGCGAACCCACACAGGGTGGAAAGCTGTGGAATTCTAAAGAAAAGACCCTGCTCAACTCAGACTGCAGTCGTTTCAGAGAACGTGCTCGCACCAGGCTTCCGACCCGACCACGCCGTTAGCCACATGCTGCTGCAAGGCTAAACGCTAGCCTGCCAAGAAGAAACCAACAACTTCCTCCTTCAACGCTCCTTCCGTGAATGGTCAAACTTAACAGAACTGAAAAGGACAGGTTTGGGCAGCGGTCTGAGGGTGAAGAAAAAGGTTTATTGGGCTAACCGGTAGGTCGCGCTAGCCAAACTGCTATTAGCCTTGCTAACATCCGGTCTCGGACATTTCGAAATGAGTTTGTTTTAAAGCATAAAGCGTAACTGTTTTGCACCGCCATCCTCCGATGGTGTTATGAGCCTTATTCCCGCATCAATATGGTATATTAAAGCAGGTTTTTAAGACAATTTTGATAACTATAGGTTTTAACCAGGTTAGCGATGATCGCTGTAGCGACCCCTAGCGGCCGGAGGTAAAATCGCATAAACAAAGGCAAGCGATTCTGAATTAAATGATTTTACAGGACAAAACGGTCCTCAGAATATTATTTCAACAAATAATATTTTGTTTGACTTAGGCTTTGCATTGTGAATGGATTGAAATACATGACAGATGTTTTTTTAACTCCATACCATGTTTTTGTTAATCAGATCTGCAGTGAACCAGGATTCACTGAAGTATTCTGATTATGATCAACCCCTTTTGTTTGTCTTTTGTTTGTTTTGCATGTAAATAGTTCCTTAGCTTAGCTTCTTTTTATCTTCATTTTGCTTAGTAGTTTAGTTAAGTTTCACTAGCCAAGTAGAGAGGATTTATTAATCGAAATATTGTGTTAATTCAGGTAAACAGCATTACATAGTGATGTTCTCTGGATGTTCATTTTATTTCTATTATTAAAATCTTGAACTTGAAAAGAAGCTGTCACTCCTTTATTCTATGTGTGTGCAGGTTTTGCTGTTAAAAGATCGCTAGTGCTCGAATTCATCCCTTTCAACCGTTGTCTTGATATCAGCTTAAGAGCTGATCATCACCAGACAATACTTAACAGACAGAGAGTTATTTATGAAACATTAAATAACTTTACACAGTGTATAATTGCACAACAGGTCAAAGTCAAAGATACAGATTGCTGCCTACTGCAACAGGAGACTCCAAAATTGGATTAAACAGATCGGATGGCTTTCAAAAGTGAAGGGGACATGTCCCCTTCACTTTTGAGTAAAATATAACATTACAAGACTTCTTTAGTTTCATTGTAAGTAAAAAGCTTCATCACTAACATTTAAAGCTTTATTGTTTCTGTTCATTCATTGACTATAGCTAAAAATTTAAAGCAAGCAGAGGAGAGGAAAGCACAGTGAAGGTGGTGTGTGTGTGCATGTTTGTGTTGGTGTAAATCGTGTGTGTATGTGATAGGGTAATTGACAAATAACCTCTTTATTCTGGAAAGAAAACCAACACAAACACAAGTTTTGACTCTTCCATCAGAAAGAGGGCAGAAGAACCAGGAGCATGAGACTTGTTCTTTCACAAGCTTGAGTTCGACTGCCCCGCTACCTCTGTCTTTTCTGCCTTTTATTGTCACACATCACATGGGGGTCAGGAGGATTTAATCACAGTCTTGAGTTAACAACATGGGGGTTGGAAAACAAAGAAGGGAGCAAGTTTCATTGCGGGTGACGATCAAATCACCAGCTTCATGCACAGTTGGATAAAGGAGACATTCCTTATCTGGGAAAACCATTTGCTCTACCTTAGCTAAGGTTAAAAACAACAGAACCTTCCTGAAAGCAAACTCTTAAAACAAACCAAGTGCCTGTAGCTTGATAAAAATAAAATAATTACATTTACATTTATCTAACAGTGTGCATCTTAGTGTAGGTCCATGGACACCGTCTCAGTAACCCACCCAGCCATTGTCTTTGATAAGTGATGGAGCATTTATCAAGGCAGCTCAGTAGAGCTCTATTCCAGGTCACAGATGTCATGTAGAGGGGGTAGAGCGTCTTGTTTACATAACATCCAGGAGAAATGATGATAGCAAGGCCAACACAGAGGAGCCAGTTTGGCTAACAACAATTGTTTTTGGGCAGGCTGACTTTTAAGTCTTACTGGTATATCTAAGTGGTGAATCCAAACAGCCAAATGTGTGCCAAACATCATTGACTGATAATATGGACAGGCACATGATCCTCATCCCAGGAGTCCACTGTATAGCAAGTTGCAAATGTCCAGCCTCATTGCACAACAACTTTTCAGCATCAAGCATGGTATTCACCTATATTGCTCTCTGTACAGCGAGGGACCATTGATTCTCAGGGCAATTTGGAGATCTTGCTATCTTTTCAAAAGACAGAAAAAAAATTCCTTTTCACAAAACTGGGGAGCTAGATAATTTTACTTAAGTCAAAAGAACTATCTGCTTGCATGGCAGCCATTTCTCATTTTAGAAAAGCAAGTTTCTGTTGTTTATGCTCAAGTTCTGTTTGTTCTCAAAATCACATCTTATATATTCTCTGTCCAAATCAAGAATGGCGGCTTTCAGACGTGCTCCCTGCTTAAATTATTCCTTTTTCCAATTCTAGTTTATCAAGTTGTAAATCCACAACATTGGAATGTTTGTCTGAATGGTCTTCAGGGAAAAGCTTAGACACTAAAACTTCAGTGAACCCTGCATTTTTAATTACTAGGACAGTGAACCTCTAAATGCTCAGTTACTTTTGACATATCTTATTTTCGTTGTTGTTACCAATCTCTTCTTCCTTGAATTAAATTATCATTGAGGAATTCATCTACTTGGAATTTCTCCATTATCTTCTCACTATTACTAAGAAAACATGCCAGGAATGTCAAAGTCCCAGATAACACGCTACCCAATTTACAACCCGCTGAGCTAGTGGTTAGGTATTGTGTCATTTAAAAGACCCTTGCTAACAGAAGGTTTGGTGGTGCTGGACAAAACACCACTTGTTGAGTGCCTGCTACTTCCTGGGCTAGTACTGTTTTTATTTATTTTTTCCAGACTCAGAGTAGTTCAGTAACAAATATTGTGAGTATGTGTATATGAAGAAAAATAGGAACAAACAAACAAAAACAAGCACCAAACAGAATAGGCAGGGAGGTTGGGGCAATCTTCAGTGTCCCCGAGATACTGGTGATCCATCAAGAATGGCCTATCCACTGAGTTCAATTGTTTTTTTTGTTCTGTTTTGGTAGATACTTTACAGTGTTTTTCCGTGAAAGACAGTCAAAACAGACACTCCCCTCAGTCCCAAGGTAAAGGCTACTTTCCTCAAGTCTTCCAATGGATTGGGCAGCTTCCACCCCCTACCCCTAACTAAATGGATCCAACAGGTTAAAGTTATCTTTTTTAACTGTTTGGCTGAATATCAGGGGGCCACGTGAGCCATCTGTCTGTGACTAAAACCAACCAATAAACAAACAGTGTGAAGAGAGTGAAAACAACCTATGGATTAATCCATAAGACGTACAAAACAAGCCTTTATTTTAATGCTCATTGAGATTGGTGAGAATATTATTCTACTTAAGAACTTTAATGTTTACAGTCACACATTTTTCTTGTTGGGCATTTTACCAGTCATCCAGCTTCACAGTGTGACTTTGCCTTCTTTGGAAGATTTGAAGATTTTTCCATTCTGGTGAATTATCTTTCTACCAAAGACACCTTCAAGGATAGCCAACCACCAGTCTAATCCTGAATTCATTATGACAATATTACACACAGGAAACACACAATCTCTGCAGTGAAACAACTTCCAAGATCCAATAAGGCAAACACATGCAAAATCCTCTAAGGACTGAATCTTTTAATGAGCCAAATGTATGACTCTGACAACAAACTCCATCAGTGTGTTCTCAAGGCCCATCTTCCTCATTTCACTCATCACTATCTCTGACTGTTCTCTTATCTTTTCTAACTCTCTTGCACACAGCTTATTTAATCACAAAACAAAACAAAAAAAAAAACACTTCTGAAACTTCTTGTGACGCTCATAACCCCCGGACCATCCAAAATATGCATTTGCCTGAGCACAAATGTAATCCCTTAGCTATGGCCTAATTAGAGTATCTGAGGAGGGAACTCAACAGTCTATGTGATAATTTGATTTATTTTTGTGACTTTGTGAGACTGGCTTGATAGAACTGATGCAATTAGTGGTAACACAATGGTGTCTTTATTACTTTACGTCCGTGTATATGTGCTATGAATGCATGCTTTTGCATAGCCATGTATGTCTTAGCATTTTTTTCCTTCACAATTGTGTGTTTTCTGCATTCAATTCAATTCAATTTTATTTCTATAGTGCCAATTCATGAAACATGTCATCTCAAGGCACTTTACACACACCCAACATCACGTTTGATGTTGTGTGTGTGTAAATACATTAGAGATAGCCAGTCAGACTCTTCGCCCAGCCAAGATTAGTCAGCTGGCAAAGTAAGCATGGATGATATCCTATCTTAATTTATTTGTTTGTGTTTGTTTGATCAATTTGAGAGATGCAGCCATCAAGTGTAAACATTTAAATTATGAAAAGAAGACCGCATAATTACATCTCTGAATATTTCCCCATGGAAATCCCCCAGTGGGTTGGAAGTAAAGAGGTAATGGAAAAGAAAGTGAGCAGAGATGGATATGATTGACAAAAACGCTTTCATAAAACTAGTAAGAAAATATAAATATATACTAATAAAATTTTGATGGGAAATGTTTCAATCATTATACCCATGGTTATATATTTGGCTGCTCAAGAGACTAGCAGATTAAATCTAAACATTGGATTAAATTAGAGTGATAATTCAATTAATCCCCATCCTAGGATTAGAGTTACAAGTGTGGGATTTGAGAGATTTATTGCATGCTGTTTAATGGATTTCCACAACTTTTTCTTTGACAGTGTATTATGACGTTTTTAGGAAAATAGAAGTAGATACTGAGGTGCAACAACAACCATATAAAATGCTGTGGATAATCATACATTTATGCTTTGAAGAAATGCTTGCACATGTTTTTGTATGTTAGGCTAATCAATAGTTGAAACAAATTGCTGTCTGCAGCTTTCTATTGTTAAAAACATAATATAATCTAGCCACTGGTTAATTTGTAATTTCATACTGAAATGAAAGGATGCAGCAAAGGTTCCTTGAAATGACAGGTTATGTTTTTGCAGGTTCACTGCAATAATACAATTAAAAGAAAGGGGAAGTAATTAGTGCTATAACTTAGTGAGAGCAAAACTAAACAAAACTGGTTCCAAATAAACAATAGGATGGATGAGGTGAATGCGAATATGTGTACTGCGTCCCTTTTATGTGGTTTTGTGGTTTTGTGTTTGTATGTGGGGGCACGAGGGTGGGAATGTGACTTTGTACCTGGTTTTCTGTTTTTCTTTTTGTCTGGTTTGGTTTTGGAATTTCCTCTCTCCTGGAACATCTCAGGTCTCCACTAAGTGTGGAGCCCATCCACTCGTCGAGCTCCCCTCCATTGGCAGGCGCCTTGAACCTGTGTGTTGCCGGTCATTGGTGTCCAGGGCTGGGTACTCGGGTGTGTGCCGACTCACTCCTGGCAACTTATTTGCAGGGCCTTGGCTCCATGGCTCTGCCGGGGCCCTGCCAGAGCCCTGCCAGAGCCAAGAGAGCTCGGCTCTTTTGGCCCATGGCTGCCGACAGAGTCCACTGACTTGTTGCCACAGTTTCCAAGGGCTTCGGCAATGTGGGTGTTTTTGTTTTTTTCTGCAGCTCCTCTCTGCTCTTCCCTGGAATGGGGGAGGCAGCTATCCTGGTGTTGGGCCCTCTTGGGCCCCTTTGCTCTGGGGGTCCTTTCAGGCATCTGGTTTCCCTGGTAGTGCTCTGGGGGGGTGGATCTTTTGCTCCTCACAACCACTTTTATTCCTTTGTACTATTCATCAGTTTTTGATCAGTTTGAGTCAGTGTCTCTCTCTCTCTCTTTTAAAGGACACAGTTGGTCATATGAGGCCCTATGGGTCCCCATCAGATTCCATCCCACGTCACTTGTTTAAGGAGTTATCAGCTACTATTGGACCAAGTGTACTTCAGATGATCAACAGTAGTGTTTCCTCTGGTACAGTTCGGGGGGTTTTAAGCAGGCATTTGTATGTCACCTTCTTACAAAAATAGGCCTCGACCCTTCTCTCTACTCTAATTTCAGGCCCATCTCCAATCTTCCATTTATTTCTAAAATATTAGAGAAGGTTGTGTACAACCAGTTGTTACTATTTTTAGAAGGCAATGGTATCGCTGAGCCGTTTCAGAGCACACTTCTGAAGGTTTTTAGTGATAATGATGTCAACAGACTCTGGAAACGTTGTTGTTTTAGTGCTTTTAGATATGTCTGCTGCATTAAGTACTGTTGATCATAGTATTTTAATCTCTCGTCTTGACCACTGAGTGGGCATTAGGGGTGTCACCCTTGATTGGTTTCAGTCCTAACTAGTAGGAGTTTTTGTGTAAAAATTGAGAAGTTATGTCTTCCACTGCTCCTCTTCCATATGGGGTCCCTCAGGGGTCATTTCTCGGCCCTCTCTTATTGGCTCTCTACCTACCTGCTGCTGACAGTCCCTAAATCTAGGCTGAAGCTCAGATGTGAAAGAGCATTTGCTGTTGCTGCTTTTAAAAACACACTGGCTTTTAATACACTGTGATCATCTCGCGTGTGGCATTTTAAAATACTCTTTGAATAAACCTGTTTTTTTTAGCTTTGGATGTGTGTGTATGTTTTGAACTTGTTTTTTTACCTTTTCTTGTTTTAATGTACAGCACTTTGGTCACCCAAGTGGTTTTTAAAATGTGCTCAAGAAAAGGAGGTGAAGTGGCAACTTCCCAGAGTACAAAAGAAAATACAGATATCTTTCATCCACCCATCCATTAGCTATGCATGCTTATCCCTCATGGGGTCGTGAGGGGTGCTGGTGTCTATGCCTGTACATGTGTGTATATTAAAGAAAATGAGAAACAAAATAAAAAAGGCACCCAACCAGATACACAGTAAGCATGGCATTCCATGAGATGTTGGTGATCCGGCAAGAAGGGGCAGTCCGTTGACCATCAGGCATTCCGTTCAATAGCTTTATTTTTCACAGTTTTCTATAAGACTCCAAAAGTTGTTTTTTTCCCACCACAGGTCAGCGCAGTGGCAGTTGTGAGTTTCCTTGTGTAATAAACCAAATAGCAGCTAGATGGCTTTACTAAAATAAATAATAATAATAATAATAATAAACCTGCATAAAAATGCTATTATTTGAGTCAATCAGTGTTGAGGTAGTTACTAGCCTAATTTTAAAAGGTTGGGCTGGCTCAAAAACATATGCAAAAATGTCACAAACTATTATTTTTTTTCTCATAAATATATCTCAGGAGACAGTGGTAGATGTTTAACAAGTTTATTCAGAAGCAGGATGGATGGATGACTCTTGGGACAGCAGAGGCAAAATGTGAGTAAACGCAACAAACAGCTGGATAGGATGACAAATTGGTAGTTGTTTTAGAGTTGGAGACTGGAGGCAAGAGCCAGGAAGGAGTAAACCATATTTCAGGTTGCTGGTTTGAGAGGTGTGCTAACTTCTGATATAAAGCCTTGGAGTTGTGTGCTAATTTTCAGTCTTGAACGTTGGAGGGCAGAAAGGTTGTTGGCTGTTCGGAGGGAGAGGCCTTTGGTTTGCCGATGTTGTGGAAAATATTGTTAGTTGTTATGCTGGTGAAGATTCTTAGTCATCCAGGTCATGGTCATTCCAAAAAAAGTAAAAAACAAAGCAACTGGACTTGTTTTCCGTAGTTGAAGACGTTTCGCTTCCTCTCCAGGAAGCTTTCTCAATTCAAAAAGTCTGGAGTAATGTGGAGTAACAAGCTTTATACCATTGCCCAACAAAGGCCTTGCAATGGCTTAGATAACATGCAAATTCAATCGAAACAGGTCCACCCCTTAGTAATGGGCGGTCGTTAAAGCCATTAAGCCAACAGATTGGACCGAAACTGGTCCACTCCTCTGTAACGAGGAGTCGTTAGGGTTGTTATTATTGTTGTTATAGACCAGCTTACCAGATCCATGGTTTTCAGAGTTCGGTGACATGAAAAAAGTACTCAGAAAGACGGGACATAGCAGCAGAACTGGAGAGGAGAGAAAACATATGACCGACCTCGAAGAGAGACAGAAGAGATCTCCACAAAATCAGAATGTACAAGCCATTTAGAATTTGCATTTCCAGCATCCCCCTTATACCCATCTGTGCATGGTTATAGGTGAGCATCTGGGAGTGGTTCTGTGTCCACATCCTCTTAGGCACATTCTAAGTCAGATACAAATCAATGAGCCATCCGTCACTTTCTTAGGTCATTAGAAGCTATTGCTTGGTGTGAGTGGAATACTTTGTCACCTGAATCATGATGAGATCATGAAGTGATCCATCCACCTAGAAGAATGGGCCTTCATGTCCTTTAAAAACAGCAGTGCACCAACTGCAGGTTGTTCAAGTGCGAGCCAACAAAATTGACAGACGTTGACAAAGGTGTTTTCAGAAAGAGCTGAGCAAAAGTCCGGTTGCCTCCGATTTAAGCCTGTTTGCTGTTGCAATGACACGGATAACTGATAATTTGCACAGGCATGTGTCCAACTCACCTCTTAGCCTGATCTTCTGACATATTAGCTCTGTGACATATGACAACAGATTGTCTTCTCCAGCTATAAGAAAAACTGCTACAGGAGATTCTTCCTGCCTGAAGCCATCAGAATAAACCATATAACAAGAGTTACAACAGCATTAAATTTCCCTTTTGGTTTTATAAAGTATTTTTTAATTTAACTGAACTGAAAAGATAGATACCTATAAAAGTTTCCTTTTAAACCTACACAGTGTAGGGTAGCTGTCAAGTTGTATGACTGTGTCAAATGTAATATGTGCATGAAAATTACATGTGGTCCCCAAGTAATTAGTCTGGGGAATTGGAGACTGAGTTACAAATACTGAGTAAACCAGTCATTGACAACCATAGATATTCAGACTTTGAAAAATGTATTCATGGCAAAACCCGAAACCTGGGGGAAAATAAACATGTTGACCAATTTAAACTGTATCAAAAACACACGGCACCTTGTTAACTCCAACCGCATGTTCTAGGTGAATATTATTCCTTAACTTATCAAACCCAGTGTCCCTTGAGCCATACTGCTCTGCAAGTACTTTTTGGTTAGATTTAATTTGGAAGAGGATTGCTCCACTGTCACTCCTTTGACATAATATTGTGGCAGCTGATGATTTGGCCAAGGGGAGTGAGGTAAAGGATGAAGAGGATGGGGCCAAGGACGGAGCCCTGGGGGACACCACATGTAACTGTGTGAGGACGTGATTTGGAGTGGCCTAGGGAGATGTATTCTGTCCGGTAAAGTCAATTCATGTGGAAGAAACATCTGAGATGACTTCAGTTTCTGACATGCTGTGAGTAGCATGGTGGATCATAACGAAACAGGCAGGGTCAGCAAGAATACTCAGGTAGCTTTTGATATTTTAATGCTCATTGGGTAACCAAGTATAGAGGGTTCAGGGGGACAGTATTAAAGTAAAAAATATGACATGCCACGGTAAAAGTAGGAACAAGACAGCAGAGCATAAACTGAGAAACAGAGGGATTTTCATTTCAATGAAAAATACCATTGTTGGAGATATGAAGACACACCTCAAGGCTTTAAATGACTATAATGAATGTTTTAAAATGGTAAATTTTGTATTTAAACTCGGAAAGCTTTGGACTGCGGCAGGGAAGCAAGCATTAACATGAACGCATTGCACAATAACTTACCTGCTGCTGTACAGTCCTCCGCTGTGGGAATACATGTTCACCAGCATACTCTCTTCTTTTGTATGATTGATTGCTGCTATACCTAGAAGATTGCTCCAGTTGATACTTTGGTACTGTAATGGTAATGAGAAATATTATCTTAACAAGTGCCCATAAAACACTTTTCAAACAGAACAAGCAATTAAAAAGCAACAATACCATTTTGTTTGATGCAACTTGCAGAGACAAAAACATGCAGAGATAAAAAAGGTAAACTGTTTGACATTTTAACAAATTTGTAAATGATAACTGTTTAAGTATTTTACTCAGTTTTGTGTGTGTGTGTGTGTGTGTGTGTTACCATTCAATTTGGTAACAGTTGAAATATGTCTATTCTATGCAGAGATCTAACACAAATATTGTAATGCATAGCTGTAAATTATATTTACATGAACGAAATAGTGCTGTGAATTGAGCTGGACCCTCTATTAACAGGCATTAAAGGGGTGTGAGGTGTTCCAGCAAGGTATGCAAAGTAATTCAAATTAACAGCTTTTGTTAACACGCCCCTGGCTGGGGGTGATTCTAAAGAAACTTTGAGGTCTGTTTTCTCACTGATCTTTGCAGTACCAGCATTCAAATGGTCATGTATTTTCCTAATTTTATTTGATTTCCACAAGTTGGACTTCGTTGGAAAGCTTAGAGTCCACTCTTTAATAATTTGTATACAACTCAAAATTACCCCGGGGAGACTTCTTCCTGATTTTGCTGTGGCCTGTCACAAATATATCATAAAATAAATGAATGTAAATACACCATTAAATAAATAAATATACCTTGAAATAATGAAATGTAAAATTAATAAAAAAAATTAATGAGTAAATAAATGCACCATTAAATGCCCCATTAAATCATTAAATGTATAATTAAATGTACCATGAAATAATGTAATATTGAAATGTAAAATTTAAAAGGTGAAATGTAAAATAAAAAATTTAAAAATTAACAAATGTTACAAATACTTATTTATAAATATATGTTATAAATATCCATATATATACACAATTAAATGTACCATTAAATTATGAAATCTAAAATTAAATATTTAAATGTGCCATTAAATTAAATATGCCTTTTAAATTATGACATAACATAGTAAATTTAATTTTGGTTAAATAAATTAATTTGAATATAGATTTAATTATTTCACTCTGTATTTATTTATTTGATTGTGTCACGCAACAGACTCATCATGAAATCATTTAAACTGTCACCTTCACCCATCAAACTCTGTGGGCGGGGATGGGGAGACGCTGCCGCCTGATTGGCTGCTTCACACTGAACAAAATAATTCTTCCTGGTTGAATATTAATTCCGAGGTCAACATTTTATTTCATTATACATTTCCTTATTTCATGGCACATTTATTTATTTCATGGTATGTTTTCATATCAGAGCAGGCAAAACTATTTCAATTATTTTGATCACATTTTGCTGGACATGTCCAAATTGTAACCATAGTTTTCTGTTTCTGGTTGAGAAGGTTGACATGAGTGTCACAGCAGTTGTCAGAAGTATTTTTGTATTGGTGTAGCCCATCTGCCTCAACGTATTGCAGTACATTCACAGATGGCATTTATCATGCATTGGTTGTAGTGAGTGGTTATATTGGCTACTGTTGTCTTTCTTTCATTTCAAACTAGTCTTCCCATCGCCTTCTGACTTCTTACATCAACAAGGGATTTTCCTCACACGATTTACCAATCACTGGTTATTTTTTTTAAATATTCCCTGTATACCTGAAAATCCCAGTAGATTTTCAGGCTGCACCAGGAACTTAACACCCCTACTACCATTGTTTACTACAGTTCTTTACAAAACAGGTCTCTACAGGTTTACTAAAAAGAACTTTGAAGGTGGAGGGAGAAAGAAAAACACTAAAGGTTAGATGGTAAAATGTTCAAAATGAAAAATTATAGTACAGAGGGACTCAAAGCTGCTGGAAATTATAGTTCCATAACCCTCTGTAGCTTGTATTTAAATTAGATAAAATTAATTAATTACAGCCCTTCTTTAATCCAAGAAGCTATTCTTATTGTAAGTTTCCTTTCAAAGCCAGTTGTGTGAAATATCCATTTGTATACACCTTGTACACAGCAAGATGATAAGACATTGTAACAGGAGTGACTTAATGTTCTTTTATGTTTTATGAAGGGAGGAGACCAAACAGAGTGTGATATGTAGTGAAAGAGCTAATGCTCCTGTCTCTCTGATGGCCCCCAGCCCCCCCCTTGTTAAGAGATTAAATGCCACATTCGTTGTTTAATAGGATTGCTTGGCAAGAACTAGACTATATAGTGTGAGTGGTAGCATTGTGGGTGGGGCTAGGGTGGGAGTTTTAACAAGATTGCTGGCACAATAGTAATTCTATTTTCTCTTGGCACAACATCTCTCCTTCTACAGAGTTCATATCTTTCTCTGCATTTTTGCAGCATATAGTATCATACATTTTGACAGTGAAAGTGAAATTCAACTTTTAAGTATATTTGAAAATGTGATGAAGACATTTATTGTAAGAGGAATTGTTTTTTTCTTTTTTTACCATTATTTAGCATTGAAGATGGCCAAAGCAAAGACAATGTTATTAAAACTATTTTCTAAGTTTCTTCTTAAAGCCCTATTTTTTCTTTGACTTTTAACATCAGTAAGAGGTTGTATGACCTTGATTTGTGTTAAATCATTTATTTTTGTGTCAAGAATGATAAAATCTTGATTGTTTTTGTTTATTTAATGTATGTTTATAATGTGCAGTCTTTTGCAGCACTTTGTTTCAGCTGTAGTTGTTTTAAGGCAGATGTCTTCAGCCCTGGTCCTCAACAACAACTATTCTGCATGTTTTAGAATCAGTGGTACCCAATCCTGGTCCTCGAGGGCCGGTGTCCTGCAACTTTTATTTGTTACTCTGCTTCAACACACCTGAGTCAAATAATGAGGTCATTAGGAGGACTCTGGAGAACTTGACAGCACACTGGGGAAGTAAGTCAGGTGTGTTGGATCAGAGACACATGTAAAACCTGCAGGGACACCGGCCCTCGAAGACCAGGATTGGGGACCACTGTTTTAGATGTTTCCTTGCCCCTACACACCTGGCTTCAATAACTGGTTGATTAACAGATCTCTGCAGTCCTTGATAGCCACTGAAGATGTAATGCAATCATTTGATTCAGGTGTGCTGGAGTAGTATTATCAGAACAAAGCCCTTTCAGATACAGCATAGATCTCAGAACTGTAGCACTCCTGTTAAAAATCTCATTTATAAAACGTTGCACAGAATCCATACTAAAAGTGTACACTTGCCACAAATACAAAATGACATTCATCAAAAAAAAAAGAAAAAAAAAAGGTTTTGCGCAGTTTTAGAGGAGAGCAAGAGGATGGCTAGCGGGCCCGATGGAGGGCCCGAATCTCTTCTGTGGGCAGAAAAGGGCGAGTGGTTAGACGACGGCTTGGCAGCGAGATCAAAGATGTGCAGCAGTGCTTACTAATCAAAAGGCATGAAAGGGGTAGGGTTAGGGTTAACCCTAACCACCTGTGTGTGGCGCTACTTAAGCCTGCTTTCTCCTGAGTTCGGGTGCCAGATTGCAGAACACCCTTGTGTGAGTAGACCATCCAGCATTCCTTGCCTGCTTTTCTGTGAGTGACCCTGTTTGTGTTTTTGGATTCCTACATGTTTGCCTCACCTTTGTTGGACTCTCCAGTGGTTCTTGGTATCTAGATAAAGGCTTTCTCTGCCTCTTTGTCAAGCCCTCCTTTACTTTTTCCTTTCGGACTGTTTTTGGATTGTCTACCTCTGTATGACACTGGACTCTGGATCCTGCTCTGTCTCTGGATCCTGCCTTGGCTTCCAGCTGATTGAGGGAATTAATTCCTGCCAGTAGAAACACTTCTGGACCACATCATAAAACCCCTTTTGGATTCTGTTCCACTTCTCAGAGGCAAGGTTAGTGGCTTCCTTTCTTTACATCATCTCCTCCTTTGAGAATCAACAACCACTAACCTGTCTCTCTCGCTTGCAGTGGTTCCAGTTCCAGAAGTTTCCCACACCAGCTATACAAAACTTTAATAACATCTTTGAACTCTACTCTGGTGTCAGTCCACACCCAGAACCTTAACATAATCAAAGTATAATCTCCTGTGTATGTCAAGAAAAATGGAAAAGAGCTAAAATTATACCTTGACTCTTGCCAGATGGATGTAGTTCCACCGAGCTCCACACATCCATCTGGAATTGCTGCCATTGGAAGGGATTTCAATACTTCATAAAACAGACAAGCCAATAAGGATGGCCAGACGGGATTTTCGTGGATGTGACATATCAGAAACGCAACTGTTTGGATTCAGACAGCAATGG
>NW_023397110.1:585493-705493 GCF_011125445.2 Fundulus heteroclitus | reverse complement strand
GCGAAATTGGCTATGCAGACAGTAAAGTGGTGAATTGCAGTCTCACTGCAACATGATTACTCTGAGATTCAGTTTCACTCCATATTAGACTATAATCATAGACCGACTTTATCATAAGTATTCAAAACCCCATTGTTATTCATCCTTGCACTGGTGACACATAACTTTACATTGGAACCTTTCAAATATATAAAAAATGCCCATAAGCCATCTTAAACCTTAAAAAAAATGTCCCACAAGGGCCATGGTGAGCTAAGAAATTTTTCACCACTGTTGACGAGCACTCAAAATTGCTTACTAAAACACAGTTATCCAATATTATTTTGGGTAAACAAAAAATATCCAATGAACATTTAAAAGCTTCCAATTTGTGTGATAAGTATTACTTTTATTTAGGATTTTTATTCTATTATCTCTAACTATTGTTCCCCAAGAAATCTATATTTTTCATAGTGTCCTTTTCTCAAGCATGCAGTAAGATAGCCTTTTTGTAGTTTGTAATGTGGGTTGTAATGTGGGATCCCAGATACAAGCGGCCAAAATTAGTTTTCTCCGTAGTGTGTCTGGGCTCTCCCTTAGAGGTAGGTTGAGGACCTCAGTCATCTAGCGAGGACTCAGAGTAGAGCCACTGCTCCTCCACAGCGAGAGGAGCCAGTTGAGGTGGCTCGGGCATCTGGTTAGGATGCCTCCTGGACGTCTCCCTGGTGAGGTGTTCCAGGCACATCCCACCTGGTGAAGACCCAGGACACGCTGGATGTTTCTTGGCTGTCCTGAGAACGCCTTGGGATTCCCCAGAGGAGCTGGCTCAAGTGGCTTGGGAGAGGAACGTCTGGGCCTCCCTACTGAAGCTGCTACCCCCTCTTTATTTTCTTCTGTGATCTCAGGATCACTCGAACCCTGGTGTTAATGTATACTTAATCCTTTTTTAGCCGATTTGCAGGTCTCTTCCTTCACAAGTAATGCAATATGTTTCGAAATTGACCCACAATGACCAAAACCCTGCACAGACATACCAGCATAGATGTAAATATTTAAAGTACTTGATGTAATACAGGTAAAAACTGCATTAAAAATGCAAAAGAAAACACTTGACTGTCCAAAGGGCTTCAAGGATCAATAATAAAAAACTGCAAAAGTCTAAACATGGGGTTAGGCAGACAAGCAAGCGACTCATATGCTTCACACATTCAATCCTCACCTCTCTGTTTCATCGTACCACCTTTCATACACATACACTGAAGACTGATGAAGGCTTGTGCTCGAAATGGGTGATGTAAGTGTGCTGAAACTGAGCATGAAGGTCAAGGAGATGCCAGGAGAGCCTAGGCTCGCATTACTAAAGTGACGAAAGAAATCTTCCTCTCCCTGTTTTTCACCTTCTTGCTTTGAAATACACCCTCCTCACCCACACATCCAGCCACAAACACAAGCACATGGGCGTGTTTCTTCAATAACTGATTGATGCTGTTTTAGCTGAAGTGGAATTATCATGTTGTTTTCTACTAGGCACTTTCTCTTAACATACTCATCATAGTGATGTGCCGGCAGTTTTTTTTACAGCCCTCGGGGCCTGCTTATGTGGTGTTACCTGACCCGCCCTGCGCCGCAGCATCTATTTTTACAATCTGCCCGCCCTGCAAGAATCAAATGTAGGCTATAATGAATAAATTGAGCTTCATTTCTTTTGGAAGAAGATGCACAAAAACCGACTAGCCTATTGTCACAGGCAGGCACCAAACGTAGTCTATACATGATCCAAACATTTAAACTATGTTTTGGAAAACACAAGACATAATCCATCCATCCAATCCATCCATCTTCTTACAGGATTATCCCTCATGGGGTCACGAGGGGTGCTGGTGCCTATCTCCAGCTGTCACAACACAAAATAATTTATGTATAATTAACAAAGTGCTGATAACAATGCGCAATTGGGCAAGCAGTGTTTAACTTCGCATCAACTGCTTAAAGCCTTTTGGCTTTCTCATCAACTTTCCTGTATATGAACAGACCAGAGCAACAACAAAATAAAAATAGAACAAATCTCTTGATGATTTTAAACTTAACATAGACTTATCTGAAATGTACAGAAATCAAAATACCTAAATTTTTGTTGACCTATAGGGTAGGCATTTAAATACAGCCAAGAAGCATTTACCCTACAGATCCAATATAAGTTAGCCTAAAGATCATAAAAAAGCCAAAAAACAATTTATGTGCACTGTGCTTTTCACCATGGAAAGCAAAGGAAAGGCTTTGACCTGAGACTGCCAGAAGTTTAGAATGTCCTCCCCATCCCAGCAAAACTGGCTTTCAAAGTACTGCTGGATTTCATATTTCTTGGTCACCTTCTCATCCTCATCCTCCACCATCACTATGACTAATGATTATTGAAGGGCCCTGTTGCATATTATTTGGGTCTATCAACATCAGATAGGCAGAATGAGGGCTCCTAAGTTAAAAAACATATTTTTTTGTTTGTTGTAGGAACAATGTTTGTTGTAGGAACAATGGGGTTGCACAATTGGGCTCTTCCATGTATGGAATTATGTTTAGGTTGCATAAGACCGTTTTTCTTCTTATTTTACTAATTGTCCTTGCAGTTATGGGGAAGAACCCCACCCTCATCCTAATTCCAAAAAATGATTTGACTGGTGAGGCAACATTTTTAAGACCATTGAGTCGCCCCAGTAAAAAACAATAAAATGAGAGAGAAAAATGCACCTCTGCAATCTTTCCCTCCACTCTGGGACCATGTCTGTCACCTGAGGAACTACAGATAAAGCCTACCTTCAGTTTGCTCTCATGCCATCCTCTGACCTACAGACAGACCTCTCTCATCTGTGTTTTCCGCTCTAAAGATTCAACAGACTCAGCAGTTCCTTTCTAGGACCTCTTGTCTGGCTCTGCTAATGGAAGTTAGAATTGGGACACGTCTGATAGACAACACTGGGAGGATGGTAAAGATTAAGGGCTGCACTGTTGCATAAACAGCTCTAAATTTACAAAGCTACCAGGTTGTCCTCACTGCTGCACCTGCACACAAGGTCTCAGTTGGAGTTGAGCGTGCCACACAGCCTGCCTGTTCTATTTCATTCCTACCATAGGTGGTGGTTCAAGCCCTGAATGATTATTCTTGCGCATGTGTAGGCCGATAATTAATGACAACAAAGTCACCTGTGACCTACCAGTTGTCTATGTAAGTCTATATAGACATGTCACACCAGAATCTCAGTCCCTTTTCATCTTCTTGCATGCGGGTGTGCTGAATGCATGATGTTACTGCTTGTTGCTACTACTTATTAGCCTACTAATTGTCTACTGCTAGCTGTTTGTAGCCTCATGACCGTTTCTGGTCAGAACTGTGGGTATGCCTCCCTATTCCTACAAGGGCTCTAAAAGGTGCTTTCTTTCTCAAGACTACTCTTTTCCTCCAGCAACTGGTAAGTTGTGTTCCTTGTTTGAGCTGGATTATTTAACTCGCCAGTGGCATTGTTTTCCTGCTTGTGCTGAGTTCTTTGGAGGGTTTTGACAGTATTTCACTGTTAACCTTATTTTGCCACATTTGATTGATTAATTGACTCACTGGTAAAGTTTTCTGCTTTTAATGAGTTCTGTACAGGCTTCTCTTTATATTGTCTGACAGTGTTTTCACTGTTCGCCTCATTTTACCACATTTAGTTGGTTATTGGCTCACCAGTAGTTTCTTTTCTGCTTGTGCTGAGGCCTGTGGGTTTCTTTCATTATCCATTGCTGTTTCATTGTTCACCTTATTTTGCCTTGTTTGATTGATTTAATAGACTCGCCCTTAGCGTTTTCTGCTCATGCTGAGTCCTGTTTATTATTTCTCTATTTTTCCAACAGTGTTTCACTGTATGGCTTGATTGCCACTTCGGTTTATTTGCTACACAAGCTTTGTTCCTAGTCTTGAACGACCACAACATAGCCAACGACCTGAACAACTTCTACTGTTGTTTCAACAGACAAAAGGAAAGTACTGCAACCACCCTCCACGACACCTCCCAACAGATCATCTCCACCTCCTCCACATCAGTGACAACTCTTTCCATACACGAAAGAGATGTTAACAAACTCTTCAAAAGATAGAACCCCCGGAAAGCTGCTGGACCAGACGCTGTCTCTCCCTCTACCTTAAAGTACTGTGCTGATCAGCTGTCAGACATTTTTAATACCTCACTGGCCACATGTCACATGCCAACCTGCTTCAAATCCTCCACTATTATCCCTGTTCCCAAGAAGCCAAGGTCCACAGGACTTAATGACTTTAGACCTGTCACCCTGACCTCTGTGGTTATGAAGTCCTTTGAGTCCATTGTGCTTTCACACCTGAAAGAGATCACTGACCCTCCTGGACCCCTTACAGTTTGCCTACAGAGCCAACAGGTCGGCAGACGACACTGTCAAACTGGCCCTTCACTACATCCTCCAGGACCTGGACTCCGCAGGTACCTACGCCAGGATCCTGTTTCTGGATTTCAGCTCTGCCTTCAACACAATCATTCCAGCTCTGGTTCAGGAGAAGCTCGCCTGACTCCACCTGCAGGTGGGTTACAGACTTCCTTTCTGACAGGAAGCAGCACGTGAAGCTGGGAAAACATGTCTCCGACTCACAGCTCATCAGCACTTGTTCCACCCAGGACTGTGTTCTTTCTCCTCTGCTCTTCTCCCTGTACAGCAACAGCTGCACCTGTCTGTCAAGCTCATGCGGATGACACCACTCTCATCTGACTTATCTCTGATGGTGACGAGTCCACCTACAGGTGGGAGGCTGACTATCTGGCAACCTGGTGCAGGGAGAACAACCTGGAGCTCAACCCTCTAAAAACAGTGGAGATAGTTGTGGACTTCAGGAAGAACTCAGCCCCAGCTACCCCCATCGCCCTCTGTGACTCCACAATTGACACTGTGGAATCTTTCCGCTTCCTGGGAACTATCATCTCCTAGGACCTAAAGTGGGAGCTGAACATCAACTCACTCACCAAGAAAGCCCTGCAGAGGATGTACCTCCTACGGCAGCTAAAGAAATTCAACCTGCCAAGGTGAACTTCTACTCCTCCATCATTGAGTCCATCCTCACCTCCTCCATCACCATCTGGTACGCTGGTGCCACCGCCAAGGACAAGGACAGACTGCAGCGTGTCATCCGGTCTGCAGAGAAGGTGATTGGCTGCAATCTTCCATCTCTCCGGGAAATCTATGCCTTCAGGACTCTGAGGCGTGCAGGGAAGATTGTGGCTGATCCCTCGCACCCCAGTCACAAAATATGTCAGACACTTCCACGCCTCTCATCAGGGCGTGATCTACAGCTCTCACTGGAGCGGTTCGCAGCCGAGTGCGAAGCGGCCGGGATGAAAATCAGTGCCTCCAAATCCGAGACCATGGTCTTGAACCGGAAAAAGGGTAGAGTGCCTTCTCCGGGTTGGGGAGGATGTGCTGCCCCTAGTGGAGGAGTTCAAGTATCTTGGGGTCTTGTTCACGAATGAGGGGAGGATGGAGCGGGAGATCGACAGGCGGATTGGTGCAGCGCCTGCTGTGAAGCGTGCGCTGTACCGATCCGTTGTGGTCTAGAGAGAGCTGAGCCAAAAGGCGAAGCTCTCGATTTACCGGTCGATCTACTTTCCTACCCTCATCTATGGTCACGAGCTTTGGGTCGTGACCGAAAGAACGAGATCCCGGATACAAGCGGCTGAAATGAGTTTTCTCCGTAGTGTGTCTGGGCTCTCCCTTAGAGATAGGGTGAGGAGCTCAGTCATCCGGGGAGGACTCAGAGAAGAGCCGCTGCTCCTCCACGTCGAGAGGAGCCAGTTGAGGTGGCTCGGGCATCTGGTCAGGATGCCTCCTGGACGCCTCCCTGGTGAGGTGTTCCGGGCACGTCCCACCGGGAGGAGGCCCAGGGGAAGACCCAGGACACGCTGGAGGGACTATGTCTCCCGGCTGGCCTGGGAACGCCTTGGGATTCCTCCTGAGGAGCTGGCCTAAGTGGCCGGGGAGAGGGACGTCTGGGCCTCCCTACTGAAGCTGCTGCCCCCGCGACCCGACCTCGGATAAGCGGAAGAAGACGGACGGACGGACGGACAGCTTTGGGTTAATCAAACAAGCAAATAAGAGGACCAGGGTCAACACACTGGCAGATATTGCAAATGTGAGATTGTTCCATCTGACAGAAAATTGAAAGCCAGTGATATGCCTGAAAACTAATTTACTTATGTCATTATGGTCCTCCTGTCAACAGGTAGTGGAAAACAGCTCTCCATCCCACAGATGGTCGGACTGGAAGATAGAGCAGTGATAGTCAGGACATTTGACTGGCAGGCACACCTGAGTCCCTACTTCTGAAAGCTCCCACAGATCAAGAGTTATCAGCACTTCAAGTATTTATATGCAGACTTCCACAATGTGTATGTGTCAATACCATGGGGACATTCAATATTTTAATGTTTTGTTTGCCTTAAATCACAGCTTTGATGTCAACACACCAGGTGTAGTGCTAGCTAGGACTCGCAGTGATGAGGAGCCTGTTAGCTTTCAGCTGCTATGTGATCAGGAAGTACTACCCTTCGTTGCGTGTATTCCTGCGTTGCCTGCAGCTGGTCTCTCCATGGACAGACATGCATATGTGTTCAAGTGAAGCCAAAGCCATCACATGCCCAGCACCAAAAGGTACAACAAAGAAGAAGGTAATGTTGTAAAATGGACTGCTTGGTAAAATGTAATTTGTATACAGTTGTGCACACTTTTAATTAAAAACCACATTGTGGATTCAAAATCAAGTTAATCAAGTCTCTTTTCTCTTCATGGGATCATTAAAGTCAAGTGTTTCCACACAACAATTGATGGATACAGGTCAGGTAACCTATTAACCTATTCACAGCTGTGAGCTCACTTATTCATACCTGAGCAGAGACACACATTGATCACCAACCCCCAAATCTGCTATCTTTGAGCCAAATTATGCATAATACGTCTTTCTGAATGAGCACTTAAGAAAAAAAATATCCTGTATTGCAATTTTTTTTTTAAACTTTTTTTTCTTTGTTTGTGTAACTGTTAAATTAGGTATCATTTTCAGAACACAATTGGAATGAGCTGACAGAGACCATCTATTGACAGCAAGGGCTAGGTTGGAGGTGTTGCTGAAAGGTATGTAATGTAAGTTTTTCGGTTGCCGGTCACATTTCAGTGACTTTAAACTCACAGTCTGATTTTATCCTTCATGGCTGATTGCACAACTTGAGCAATTAACAACACTTGAATTTCCATAGGACATTAACAAGAAGTTTATACGTAAAGTACCAATCAAAAGTTTGGACTCGTCCTTGTCATTCAATGTTTTTTCTTTATTTTTATGACTTTCTACACCACAGTGAAGAAACAAGGCGGCCACACAACTGTGTTTTCTAACAACTCACAGAAGTGGCCATTTTTAGCAGAACTGATACTAAAGTGATTTAATTTAAACTGTGTGTAATCTCCATAAAAACTTTGAAGAACACACTACGCTATGCTTGTGTTTGTTTACCTTACACTTGAGGAATGTGTAATCGGAAACAAATACGATGTCACATCCATCGGCGCTTAGCTGCTTTTTTTTCCCAGTGCAGGAAAGGTTTTGTCGGTCTGAAAGGTTTAGCTCCATCTTGAAAGCCAAAGCAACACCCCCTATAGAGAGGAGTAGTTAGCTCCCCATCCAGCCTTTACTGCTTCAGAGTAAACTGACATCAAGCAGTACCCCCCACCACTCCATCCTTATGCCCCCCACAAAGATGAACATAAAATAGAAGAGAAACTAAAACATGGCAATGGACACCCAGTCTGACATGAATGTGTACACATTGGTGCAGCTATAAAGACGCGGGCAAAAAACAGTATAGCAGAGCCAATGTAAATGCTCCAGTGTTTTTGAGTGCATGTGGTTGTAAGTATGCATCTTTGCGTGTAGCTTGTTTACAGAGCCTTTCTGTCATATGTCTTCATCCCCTCTTTATATCCCCTCACTCTTCTTTAGCTCTGTGGCTAAGCCAGCATGATGAGAGACACAGGGTGCACGTTTCATCCTTGTGTTTACAGGTGAGTGTTTATGCTCCATGGCAGGAGAGAAGCAGAAACATTAGAGAATGATTTTGTGCAAGTGATAGACTTTTACTCAGAAATTCTTCCTGTCTGAAATTGTGCATTTGAGCATTAAATGATTAAATTTACTTTTTTGTGTGTGTGTGTGTGTGTGTGTGTGTGTGTGTGTGTGTGTGTGTGTGTGTGTGTGTGTGTGTGTGTGTGTGTGTGTGTGTGTGTGTGTGTTTGGTATTTACCTCTCAGTTGATCCCAAGCTTATTCTCCAGAAGCCACTGCTTTTCCGAAGCCCTCTCCTTGGGGCATAATGCATGAACAAAAAAACGGGTTTAGGGGCACATCAATTCCACAGGCTTAACTGAACCATGGGTGGCGTGCATGTGAGTGGGTGTTTGAGTCATGCTTTCTCCAGAAAACAAAACAAAACACTAACATTGGGGTGTTTCCCCTTCTAGTGTGTGTTTGCAATTATCTGAATGTGTGTGCAAGTGAGGGGGGCTTTGTTACATGTAAAATGGTGTAGTAATAATAAGCGTATTGAACTAAATGTCATTTTCAAGCAGAGGGATTTTGGGGGATTGGAGCCCCAATTACTAAACACTCATACTGTCTCTCTAAGTCTGGCAGCTGAGACAAAGTACTAAATACAGATAGATTGTAATGTCTTCAAATAAATATCACATTTATGAGCCAGTGAAATAACTATATCAGATGGAATTATCTGATTTATACACATTATTTTATCTCAGAATCCTTTGTAAGCAGTTCCAAAGGAAAAGTTTTGACTGTTAAAAGATAAAGGACTGTTTTGTGTTTCCAGCATTCTTTCTATTTTATTTGCAAAAGGAAATACATATTTTAAAGAATGAAGAGCTTGTAGATACTAGAAATTATTTAAGAGGTCTGCTACTCTTTGAGTCTCAAAGAAACGTGCCTTGCAAAAGAAGTCCTTCCCTCCCAACTCAGTCTTACTGAAAAATGTGGAATTTCCACATTAGTCCACAGGGATAAATGTAGTATTGTCACAATTTGGCTCTCCAATACATGTCAGGCTTACGTTTTATTTGGCTTATTCGTTTACACTGGCTTGCAACCAGGTCACGTGACTCTTCACCACTGAAAATAAGAACATGGCTGCAGTTGCCCATGGAAAAAGTAAACATTTAAGCAAATCAAATGCCTTTTTATGAATTCTGATTACATTTCTAGCGAGAAGGATGGATATTATTTTCACAATCTTCTTTCAGGGAAGATAGATAACCTTTTCTTTATTAGTTTCGCCAAAGATTTTCTTAGAAAAATGTAAGGTAGTGACATTTCCTACCTACGTCCCCGAATGTCATCGAGATTCTGGTACATGTGAAAACAACATTTAAGCAAAACACCTGCAGTTGTATGCATTTTGATGATCTCTCAAGCAAAAAGTATGCATAATATATGATAAGCTTCAAACGGGGAAGAGAAACAACCTTTTCTTTATTAATTTCGCCAAAGATTTCTGTGTGTCTTTGAAAGACACAGTTTCTACACATTTTGCAAACATCCCTAGCAAAACATATGCATAAAATATATGCATAAAAAATATATCTATATAGGGAAAGGCTACATTTAAAGACAGGATCTGCAATTCTTTACACTTTATCACATTTCTAGCAAAAGTATGCATAATGTCCAAAAATATGCAGAATATGTCCACTTTATATGCATACTTTTATGCATACATTTGTTTACAGAGTAAACATAGATGTCATCAAAATGTATACAACTGCAGATGATTTGCTTAAATGTTTTCATGTGTACCGAAATCTCGGTGACACTCACTGTATTATGAAATTTTTATACAGGATTGGGAGAGATTGGCAACACACAAAATAAGGACTCAAACACTGATTCTGCTAGAATAATTGTGCCCTTTATTTCCGCCACAGAATACAGCAAAGCAGCAAGCATTTCAAACAGACGTGATGCATAACAGTTTCCAAACTCGCTCTTACCGTGATACAAAAAACTGGAGAGACATCAGTTCAAGTAGAGCGACATCAACGTGGCTGGGCGTCCGTACGCAACCCACAGCAGACTCTGCCAGACTGAGGTAAATCTCCGTCTTTTATATTTTATCAAACAAAGGATCGGATGCAAGCGAGGATGGCCAGTCCTCATCTCCCTGTCGATCCACCCAATAAATCATTCGTCCTTTTTTGAAAACATGTTTTTGGTCTCAGAGCGCGATCAGTGTGTGAAACAAAATAACATGAGGAACTCAGAGCGCAATCAGTCTGAGAATATAAACAAAATAAGCATGTTGCTCTCAGTTTCATGGGAACTCATATAAGTGATAAAAACAAGTTAAAACAAGTTATATAACTGGCCAGTTCTTCCCATAACACATGGTCACAAGTTAAAACAAGTTATATAACTGGCCAGTTCTTCCCATAACACACTGTCCAAGAGCAAAAATAATTCTATGGTATATCACCATCTGTAGAATGAAGTGTGTGGTGGGGGCATCATCCTTTAGGGATGCTTTTCTTCAGCAGAGACAGGGAGTTAGAGCTTAAGGGAATAAGATAAGACATTTCTTTAATGTCCCACAATGGGGAAATTTGGGAATGACGGTGTCAAAGACATAGGCACAGTTACAATGTTTAGCAATGGAAAATAAAATAAGCTAATCAAAAGTTAGTTCTAAAGCAACAAAGGATGAGCTTATCAGATAGGCCAAATGAAAAATAAAAATACCAAAGTATTGTACAATTATTCATAATTTGGCATACTCAGGTAAACAACAATAAATATTCAAGTTAAACAGTGGAAAAACACCAACCTATCTACAGAACGACATGAGATAATATACATCATGGAGTAACCAAGACATTTGCAAGTGTACCCTTGGAATATGGATGAATTTTGGAATAAAACCAATTGGAGGCTGAAAAATACTTGACAGCAGGTCAGCAAAACCAAAGATGAATTTAGAGCTACTATGGGCTATGTTAGCAGGCTTGGGTTTTTTCCTGCAAGTAGTTCAGGTTGCTAACAGAGGAAGATTAATTACAGTTGTGGCTGACTACCCACTGAAAACCCTGTATGTTTTCTTCTTTAAATTTGTCAATTAGCCCATGGAAAGGAAGGAAGAGTGATGATCCTGTGGCTCATTTTAAGCACCAGTCAGCCTGATCAGAAGATTTGCTCCAGGTGTGCAGTAACCAGAGTTGACGGGACTCTACAACAGAGATGTTCTCTGAAACAGGAACTCACTCACACAAGGAATCAAACACACCTTGGCCCGTCCTCCACTCTTCCCAACCAGCCACACTTTTAGCACTCTGAATGTTCTGGAGCTTGTAGGAATGAGCTGCCATTTCTGTTACTTAAGTTTTCTCTTGTTTTCTTAGTTAGGGAGGCAAGGTGACTGTCATTTGTTTACTTATGTTGCAATAGGTAAGTTGGTTCGTTTCTTTTTTTTAGACAGTTGCCTTTTGTTTGTTATTTTCGGCACATAGCTCTCTCTTTGAAGTAGTTTGCTCCATTTGTGTGGTACTTTAGAACCATTTTCCTTTTTGTGAATAAATTACTTTCTAAACATGTGCAACTCTTTGATATGTTATGGTCTGGCCAACCCTAGACAGGTCGTAACAGCGGTCCATGCTAGTTTGCAACCTCTATTTCCTTTAAATAACGGCCAAGTGTAAAGTCAGCTTCTGATGAAATTATGTGTTATGTAGACTGGTTGATTCACTCCAAACAAAAGGATGGAAACTTGCCTAATTTTTATTTTCCTTTTTTAGTGACATTTTAAAGGTTTGCTCACAATTTACGCAATAAGTGGATGGTAACATAGCTACTGTTGCTATGTCAGCATTATTTTAATCCACAAAGCTTCTCTTTTTTTTTTTTTTTTACTTTATTGCCTTTTGGTTAATTGTGTCACATTCGGGTTTGGACATGAGGCATTAATAAAAATACATTTATTGTAGAGGGGTAAAAATCACACACTAAAATGAAGTGAATGTAAAGAGTGACATGGAGAGACATTAAATACTTTTGAATATAGAAGCAAATGAAAAATGTTGTTCTGTAAAATATAAAAAAATATTTAGCTTTGTCTCTTACAGTACTTTGATTAAGAATAGTGTGAAGTATAAAACTACTGGTTTACCAGCATAAAAAGTCTGAACTACAATGCTTAGATGAATCACAGGATTTTCCATTAAACTTGAATGGAAATTTCTCTACATCAGTTAGCACAATTTTTCATGTCATTGCTTATTTTGTCAAATGTTGCAACTTGATGAAATAGTGATAAAACAATTAATTTATTTCATATCCTGAAATTTAGTTTTTAAACAAACTGTTCTTTGTAAGAGAGAGAGTATTCATTAAAATATAAGAAAGCTGTTCTGCTTGTAAAACAGGAAGTTGTTCTTGTAAATCATGCAAACCATCAAAGTTGTAGAAAAAAGGCTGGATAAACAGAATAAAAAAGCAACAGGAAACCCCAGTATCAAAGACATAAAGTCAAGTGCCTACATGAGTAATTTTGAGTTCTATCCTTTATTCCGCCTGAATGTCATTGAGTGGCCTAATAATACAGTCTTCATATCCCCCTCCCTCTATTGAAGTCAAATCATACATTATTGGCAATGAGTTCATTTCACCTAACTCACTTTTACGGATTTTAAATCTCACAAAGTATTCATTTTAAAGAGCATCATCATTATTTCATTTTCCCCGGCAAGTGAACAACACAATTTTCTTTGATTACAAGCCGTACACTCATGCATTATGAACAACTGAATCACTTCATTATGTTTCAAGCCATTGCAAGGGAACAGCACATGCTGAATCAGTATTCATAAGTGCATATTTCTTGCTTGATGATAATTTCAAATTTTACCAGATTAAACATCATACTTTGGATTAAGTGATCTATAAAGCATTTTGAGTTGAGAGCAGATAAGAAAAGAACGATAAGATAGTGTTGCTGAGGAAAGTAACTCATGAAGGGCATTTTAACGGGTTTGCTTAGGTTGTATTATTAACTCACTCTTTTACCCTCAAGGAAATTTAATTACACACAACTCAATACTTCACTAAATGGGTTTGTTTGTGCCTCTGTGCGTGCACAAGTGTGAGTGTGTGTGGTACATTCATTCATGTTTGTGTGTGTGTGTGTGTGTGTGTGTGTGTGTGTGTGTGTGTGTGTGTGTGTGTGTGTGTATGTGTCAGTTGGAAGCAATAATACAAATTTATGTGAGAACTATGCAATTCTGCCTCTGCATTCGCCTTAGTAGACACCAGACAGAGCTCTGTCCAGAATGGCACTCAGAGTGTCAGTTCCCTACAAACGATCAAAGTGCTCTGTTGCTCTGTGCTCTAACCATCAAGGGATTTACTGTCCCCATGACGAGCAGAGAGAGAGAGAATTAAGAACACAAGCTTGAGAGAAAAGAGCGGTTGAGACTGAAGTTAGAGAGACAAGAGACAACAGTTGTGCAAACATGAAAGAGATGCAGTAGAAGCATATGGAAAAGGAGTGAGACTGAGCGAGGAAAAGCTAAGTATGGCTGAAAGGAAGGAAGAATTCATGAATGAAAGAGTAGTAAAAAGGGGGCAAGGATGAAAAGAAAATTGGAGGAGAGAAAGAATAGGAAAGCACCATTAGAGTGAAAACGAATGGAGAACCAAGAGCCTCATGCCCAAATGCCTCTTAGAAGGTAGAGATATGATTGCTATTATAACACATTCCTACATCTATCATCTCTCTCCATTGCCCCCCATTTCCAACAAAACACAGAGAACAGAGCTAGATGACCATGGAGAGACAGAAGAGAAGTGGGCCAAACAGGAGATGTAGCTTAGGTCTTGAGGTATCAAAGAGTCCTGGGACATTTTAATCCTTCTCCAGTGATAACAATATTCTGTTCCTCATCCCTGGTTCACTGTCAGCATCCATCTCTCTCCCCTTTTGATCAATAATAATAAAAAAATAAATTAATCACAGGAAAAAAAATTATATGAAAAACTGAATATGAAATCCTTGTGGTTTTTAGTAATTCCAGTCGGGCAGAACACTTCTGATGTCATCACCCTCAGCACGCACTCCCCTCAGGGCTGCGTCCTGAGCCCCCTGCTGTTCACCCTGATGACACACGACTGTGTCCCCAGGTTCACTACCAATCACATCGTTAAGTTTGCAGACGATATATATCGTTATGAAGGACTCAAATACTTATCTTTCAGCAGCTCTTAATAACAAACGTAATGTGTAATCAATAAACAAAGAACCAAATGTGGTTACTTACACTAGGTCATTAACTTAACACTCGGAGCATCAATGTTTAGGACTGCAAACAGCCAACGGGCTGTAAATTGAACCGAAAGTAGCAGTTAACGTACTGAACTCACACCTACGTCACTACCTGAAAGTAGTCGAACCAATATTACAAAGAATGTCTGAGCTTTTAATACACGCCTATCATACAGACATATCCACAGTGTCCGAAAGTAACTTCGTGATTCACCGGCCAAGTTGGATTGTTGATGTAAAAATCAACCGGCCAGGCATATTTTTTACCAGCCAAAATATTAATCCTGACCAGATCACTCAACCTTTATCAAAAATTAAAAGTGAGATTATGTTTATTTTCGGGGGGAGTGGCTGACTGGACCCTTGAAGAGAAATCTTCCTGACTTTCCTGACTTTGATAAGAAAATATTGTAGTTGATAATAAAAGGCAAAATATGAATTATCAGATTCATGTCCATGCAATAAAAAACACCACATATTATCATTATTCTATCCATGTTGGTCTTATTTGTGAATGAGGCAGAGTTTCATCAAGCCTATACGGTCCAACATTTTTCCCTCAGCTGCAACACTTAAGGCACGAAGGAGTTCGCCTTTACGCATGATCCAGCTGCTGGATTTTACCCTCGTGTGCTGCGCGCAAGGGATAAACAGTGGGGAAAATGCATAAATGAAGACTGTAAAGGGCTCCTTTAGAGGGGAGAGAAGGAATAATAGGTCTGAGCTGAAGCCCCTGATGTTACAAGTTCCTTAAAATGACCCTTAAAAGTTCGCACCTAAATTATATGTAATGTAATTTTGCGCACCTGAATTCAAGCGCAAGGCAGCAGCCCACCGAGGCACCGCTGGTTCTGTGTCCTTAAAAACAAAAGAGCATGAAACACAGCTACTGACTCTCCTATTGTTTTCAATTGGGACATTTTGGTACCAGTGGAAGGACATTAAAATGTAATGATTCACGTTTTGAAGGCTGGCCGCTGACAAAAGAACCTGTCTCCGAGGGAAAGGAGGAGAGAGGAGCAGTGCGTTGAAGCACAGAAACACAGCACACGTAGTTAAAAAAAATGCAGAATAAATAAGAATGAAACGTGGAAACAAACTAATTGGTGTTTTAGACTGTCTCTGGTTAGCAGAACTGTTTTCTGATCCAGCGTGCAGCCATGACTGGTTCTGAATGAAGGCTTTATCTGGGAGCCGCTCTCCCAGTGGCGGCTGGTGCTAAAAAAAACTGAGGGGGGCGCACACAAACTAACAAATGAAAAACAAACAAAACAAATCTTAAAAAATAGCACTATTTGAACATGAATTTTGCCCTCCTTTCCTTCTGCCCAGCAAATTTCTCAATTATATTCTGGTTAAAGTCAATCATCTCTGTGACTAGTCTTTTCTCCATTGACAACATGGCCAGTGCATTCAGCCTGTCCTGAGTCATTGAGTTTCTCAGAAAAGTCTTGATTCTTTTCAGAGTTGAAAAGCACCTTTCAGCTTCTGCTGTGGTCATGGGTGTGGTGATGAGGATCTTCAAGAGCGTGACAGTTTCTGAAAAGACTTCTTCTAGATTGTTTTCCTGATTTTAATAACATTTGCTGCCATTTTTTAAGGCTGTGTTATGAAATGTGTTACAGCATTTTTGTGGGACATGATTATACAAAATTCAGTAACCAAATGTTTTATTCCCCATTACCCATAAACTTCAGTACAACTTAAATAATAAAATATCTTGCTGACAAACATTATATCAACATACCTACACAGCATAGACACAACTCAAGGTATTTCTAACTACAACGCACATCTTCCTAATATATTAAATAACATTACTATAAACCAGTGTAACAGTGATTTTCCACAACAACTCACTTCTGCAGCAATCCTTTCATGGTCTTCTACACTGAGTATCCAACGCTTCTTCACTGGCTGACTACTACCTACACTGCTTTGTCCAACCATGGAGTGGAGAGATCACTTGCCTGCTGCTGAATTTGTAAATTGGGACGATCCGGTCCAAGCTCCTTTATCCTGTTTTTTTCTTCAAGTGAACGCTTTGTAAAAGCATTTTTTTGTAAAGACAAAACAGAATTTTATCTCATTTTGAAACTACTCCACTTTGCAAACGTAAACAGGTTTTCCACAGGACGCAGAGCGCTGCGCCCTGTGGAAAACCTTAAGTAACCAATTAAAAGTCAGCCTCAGATCACGTGCTTGCCCAAGTTGATGCGCCTACATTCACTCTGATGAGAACGGCGCCCTGCACATAGGATAGGAAGTGTGCACAATGTGAGCAATTAAATAGAATTATGTATTTACTATTTTAATAAATTCTAACATGTCTATTGGACACACAGTATGAATAAATACATTTCTAAGTACTTTGCAGTTCAGAAATCATTTATTATCTAAACAATTTTAAGGGTGCGGCGCCCGAGCGCCCCCTACTGGCCAGCCGCCACTGCGCTCTCCCCCTTGCCTCCTGCTTCACACTTTCACCGCAGCAGCAGAAACAGGCTATAAAAGAAGCTGAACCAGCACAGCAGAAGGCAGGTCTAGACTGAGCTCTGGATGGACAGAGCTGTGAACGGATCATCCGCAGTGCAGATGAGCTTTGTTATTTTTATGTCATTTTTAATTTATTTGGTACAAAGATTTACTTGCCATGTGGCAGCTAGCCCTCTGAAATTCACTTGCCAAACGGGAAATTTACTCGCATTTGGCAACTGGCGAGTGTTAATTTCAGACCCTGCAGGTCTGCTGCAGTCCAGCAGACCTGCAGTCCAACCTTTCTGTGTCTATTCCTTAGACTTAAAAAGGTTGGTGACCCATGTTACCAACCTTTTTGGAAGGGGGACACTTCCAAAAAGAGAACAAAAAGAGAACAAAACGTTAAAAGCTGAATTGATGACAAGCAATGCAAAATTCAAGAACAGTAGAACTCAGTAGAGTGAGAAAAATAGACCCTGTTTGTCCTCCAGTAGCCTAAGCCTATAGCAGCATAACTGTAGAGGTAGCTCAGGGTAAAATTAGCCACTCTAACTATAAGGTTTGTCAAAAAGGAATGTTTTAAGATTAATCTTAAAAGTAGACAGGGTGTCTGCCTCATGGAGCAAAACTGGAAGTTGGTTCCACAGGAGAGGAGCCTGATAGCTAAGGGATCTGCCTCCCATTCTACTTTTAGAGACTCTAGGAACCACCAGCAGACCTGCGGTCTGAGAGCGAAGTGCTCTGTTAGGAACATACGGGGTGATCAGAGCTCTGATATATGATGGAGCTTGATTATTGATGGCTTTATACGTTAGAAGAAGAATTTTAAATTCTATTATTGATTTAACAGGAAGCCAATGAAGGGAAACTAAAATTGGAGAAATATGATTTATGTTGATTTTCATCAGAACTCTCGCTGCAGCATTTTGGATCAGCTGAAGACTTTGAACTGCATTTTGTGGACTTCCTGATAGTAAAGAATTACAATAGTCCAGACTTGAAGTAACAAATGCATGGACTGTTTTTTCAGCATCACTCCTGGACAGAATGTTTTGCCGATATTCCAGAGGTGAAAAAAGGAAACTGTTTAATATGGGATGTAAATGACATATGTTGGTCAAAAATAGCACCAAGATTTTTTACTTTATTACCAGAGGCCAAATTAATGCCATCCAGATTAAGTGATTGATTAAGTTATTTTTTGAGGACTCTAGTCCAAAGATTACAACTTGTCTTGTCAGAATTTAAATGCAGAAAATTTAAAGTCATCCAGCTTTTGATGTCATCAAGACATGACTGTAGTCAAACTGCAGACTGCAATGTACTTGGAGGCTTTGATCTGGGCAGATATTTTACCCAATAAACATTCTGATATTGAATCTAAAAATTCATTCTGAGCTTTAGACAGAATGACATCCTTTAACAAACAACGAAACCTATGATCGAACATTCTAGCTGCTGGTACAGGATTATTTTTTAACAAGTCACACTTTTGGGTCCATTCCATGTCAGCAATATTGCCTATCCCATTATATGCAAACATCATATGTGTCAGGGTTCTCGGTGTTGTCCTGCTCTATTCTACTCCACAGGTGATTATAGTTGGCTCGGGGCGTGCCCCACACCTGCGGCTCATCAGAAGCGGCTTCCGCTGGCTTCATAAGCAGAGCTCAGACAGACGGAAGACGCCAGACCCTTAAACCAGTCGTGGTATGACGTGGCCTCTGACCAAGCTCCTTGTGAGTTTTTTTTGTTCCACTATTTTTGACTATTCTTGGCTCTCCTGTTTGTCATAGTTTGTGCTTGGATGCACTCACCTGTCCTGAAGTCCTGTATGAAGAATCAGACCAGTGGAACCCTCAGCTCAGATTTTGCTCTGGCTCTCCCCCTCTTACTCCCTTGGCATTACCAAGTCGGGCCTGAGGTCCCCTTCCCGGATTCCACTGGCACATCGGAACTCTGGTTAATCCGTCTGTCTACCACCGATAGAGAGGAACATATCGGTAGGGTGACATGATCTGAGGGATCCTGTTGAGTCATGCAGAAAACCAGCAGCTGGACACAGAAGCAAGTTCAAATTTCTTTTTTCAAAAGGGCTTGTTTCACAATGTTAGTCTGGATTGGGTCTGGGCTCAGGAGGTTCAGCATTGTCATGAACGGAAAGAGAAAGACTTGGATATGCACAAGGAAACGCTGAGGGCTTGACTATTAACCTGACCCTATCCAGATTGATATCGCTCTGCCTAGCTTTACTCACATCCATCTGGGACCTCTTCATAGAGAGTGATTTCTCCAACCAATTTTATTGTCCAGCCAGGACGCAGGGCTGGAGTTTCATAGATGTGACGTAGTAGAGAAGCGACCGTGAGACTGTTTTGATTCAACAATGGCGGCTCGCATCGAGGAAGCAAGCGTTAACATTGATGCTGCTATTTCTTCCGTGTTGTCCAATCTACCTAATATTGTTTCATTAAAAGAACACCAGGGAACGGCTCTGAAGGCTTTTGTTGGTGGAAACAATGTTTTCGCCCTTCTCCCGACTGGATTTGGCAAGTTTTGTTTTCCCGTGGCGGACGCGTTTAGCGCGAACCATGTTAGGAGGCCTTTAGTCCTCGACGCGGTCGGCCCGGGATCGACTCAGACCCGTGGCGCTTTGCCGCCTGTCTTCCCCCCTCATCCACCCTCTTCCTGTCAGCTCACTGTCAATAAAACGCTTGCCACTAGAGCCGCAAACACAGTTAAAAAGTTTAGTTTTTCCTGCGTCGCTCTCATCAGCGTCACGGGTTGGCTTTGGTGTGAGTGGTTGAAATAGCACGTTGATAAAGATGACAGACAAGTGGCTTATCCAATCATATGCAAGGATTTTTGATAAGGCCCAGCCTTCAAAAAAGGCCATTCCTATCGATCAGTCCCAGATGGATGTGAGTGGAGCTAGGCGGAGCGAAATACATCTGGCTAGGGTCAGGTTACTTGACTATACCAACAGTGTGGGATCATAAGGTGAAGAGTGGTTGTCACGCTGCTCCTTAAAAATGACGCAGGTGGTGATTGGCTAAATCACACCCTCCAGCAGTCACCCTCAGTTGCAGAGAGATAACTCACACAGCCACACAAAAACAGACACACACACATCAGGGTCATAGCAGTGGCTGCAATGCAAGTAGGGTGGCCAAGGAGAGCAGAGCCTTTGGCATACCAATTCCTGACGACACAGTGTTTCCTGCAGGAATTTGCTTAGGCGAGGGGGGGGGGGGGTCGTGGGGGGTGGAGAGACAAGTTCTGCGCGGACCGACTGGGGGGAGGAGATGACAAGTTTTGCGCGGACCGACTCGCGGAGGGGGGGGGGGGAGGAGGCGCGGACTGACTCGCGGAGCCGGGGGGGGGTTGGGGTGCGAGGAAGAGAAGCGGACCGACTCGCGGAGCGGGGGGGGAGGAGACGACAAGTTTTGCCATTCACGCATGCGCGAAAGCAACAACAAAAAAACGCGTGTTAACGTCACATTAACATGCAAGCATGAGTTTTTTTTTTGTTTTTTTTTATTTGGAACGTTGGCAAAGCGGTAGCCTGAGTTTGGCGAGGTGGTAGCCTGAGTTTGGCGAGGTGGCCGCCTCGCCAAGATAGCGCTGCGGGAAACCCTGCGACATAATATGGCTTTAAGAATGTGGAATGTCAACTCACTTGTGGATCAGAAGCTGATTCTGTTGTTTTAGTGTAAGTGGAACTAGCTAAAATGATTACACCCACATCTATGCACAGCTCGAACTGTGGAACCCAGCTCCTGGAGAGGATCTGGACTCTCTCCTACTCCACAGTTGTCCACAAGAGAGCACAAGCAGGAGAGATTCAGGGAGGAGAGGTGCAGAAAAGCATCCACCTTCACTGAGAGCCATAAGGAAAAAAGAGGAACTTGGACCTTGTGCTGTCATATGGCATTGATTGTGAAGAATTAACAGTATTTATTCACACCCATATCTGACCATTTTCTAATTACTCTTTGAGTTCAGTTTAACTGAGTTCTCCTCCCCTAAAAAAGATTTAATTAGAGTAGATATTTATCAGTTAATGCTGTATGAAATTTTAAAGAGTCTGTCGCCCCTTTAATTTCCTCAGAATCAAAGAAATGCTTAGCGGAATGCATCAATGTTATTTCTTCCCCTTGACAAATTGAGAGCTGCTTTCTTTGAAGAACATTAGGGAATTGGAGAGAATTGGCGCTCTACACATGTAGAAGAATCCTACCTAATCTGGAAAAACAGTCTACCATTGTATGAAAAGACCCTTCGCAAGTTGAGCAGCATATTTTTCATCAATGAAGGAGAATAAAAATAATCCTAGGTTTTCCTTTAGTAAAGTTGCCAAACTTAGTCAGAGCTCTGTTCATCCATCCATTACCTTAGCTCTCAGCAGTAATGACTTCATGGGATTCTTCATAAATAAAATTGATTATATTAAAAATAAAATTATTGCCGGAGTTGAGTGGCTGAGATCTCGCCAGAGCTGTGAGCTGTGCGTAAGTAAAATGGCGGCATACAGGTAGTTCAAAATTAAATCCACTCAGGTAAGTACTAACCAATAACTGAAAATTTAACAAAGTAAAATTTTAATATTAACAATTGTCTCATTTTTCACGAGGTAACAAACTGGAAGAAAAGACTTTGACGAGCCTGGAGAGCTACCTGGACGAGTGTTTTGATCACATCGTGATGGGGAAATCTAAAAATCCCGCAGCCACAAACACACCTTCACTCAAACGAACCCGATCTAGCTCTACCGGCGCGTCAACTTCTACTTTGTCTCCCGACAGGAGCTACACCGACGTCCTGGAATCCATCGACAAGAAGCTTACCAGTCTGGACGCTCATCTCGCTTTGGTAGAGGTCCTCCATAAAGAGTTTCAGGCCCTGAGGGAGTCGGTGGGATTTAGCCAAGCCCAGCTAGCTTCTATCGCTGCAGAGAACGAGGCGCTGAGGGGGAAAGTTACGGAGCTCACCGAGGGGATGATGCAGCTGTCCGGCGAAACGAAGAAGATGAAAGAATCCATTCTGGACATACAGTCGCAAAGTATGAGAGATAACCTCGTCTTTGCAGGCATCCCGGAGCAGCAGGAGGAGGATCCCGAGGTGGCAATCCGTGAGTTTCTCCAGCAGAAGCTGAAAACCCCGGCGGATCAGGTAAAAACGTCACTTTCCATCGGGTCCACTGGCTCGGAGGTAAGAAACCCAATAAAATCCGTCCTCGTCCAATTGTAGCTAAATTTGAGCATTATAAACAAAAAGTGTATGTTAAAAGTCAGGGCAGAGAGCTGAGAGGAACAGATTTCAGTGTTAATGACCAGTTTCCTAAGGAAATCCTAGATCGTAGGCGAGTGTTATTTCCAATCGGGAAAAAATACATTAGTGAAGGCGTCAGAGCTACCGTAGCAATTGACAAACTTTATATTAATGGTCAGTTGTTCAGGGATCAGAAGGCAAATTAAAGGCAGATGTTGGCTTATTGCAAGAAACCCATAAATCAGCTACAACTGTAAGTGATCTTAACTCACCTGAGTTCCCTAATGTGTCTGCTGCCTGCTATAACTCTAGACAGAGAGGAGTAGCAATTTTAATCCACAAAAACGTTAGTTTTAAAATATTAGACAAAATTATAGAGCCTGAAGGTAGATTCATAATAATTAAAATATCTATTCATAACCAGAAGTTATGTACTGTCAGTATATATGGTCCAAATGCTAATGAACCCACATTCTTCCACAAACTCTTCCATGCACTTTCAAAACACAGGGATTGTTCTCTAATTATTGCGGGTGACCTCAACTTTGGTCTAAATGAGGAAATAGACAGGTTGAATACAACAGGGGCTCAGCGCAGTTGGCAGTCATTAAATGTAGTCAAACAATACATGAGCGATTTTGTTCTTTGCGATGCATGGCATTCTCTTCATCCTAATAGTAAGGAATATACTTTTTTTTTTTCAAATGTCCACCACTCTTATTCTCGTTTAGACTATTTCTTAATCAGCAGCTCGCTGCTGTCGGACGTTTCAGAGGCTGTAATTCATTGCATTGCTGTTAGTGATCATGCTCCTGTTACTTTAACCCTAACAAATAAAAAAATAACCCCACAAAACAAGAGCTGGAGATTTAATACATCGCTGCTTAAAGATAAAGATTTTATTAAATTTTTCAAAGAAGAGTGGGCTTCATACCTAGAATACAATGATCTGCCAGGCACATCAGCATCTATACTATGGGAAGCAAGGAAAGCAGTGATGAGCCTCGCCAAACTCACGCTACCGCCTCGCTAACATTCAAAAAAAAAAAAAAAAAATAATAATAATAATAATAATAATAAAAAACTCGATATGCTTGCATGCTTTTTTTGACGTTAACACGCGGTTCTTTGTTGCTGCTTTCGCGCGTGCATATAGTGAATGGCAGGGAAAAAACAGGCAAAAACACATGGATACGAAAAATCTTTATACACATCACAGATAAATCCATCAGATAATGACATCAAGCAATTTCTGGATAAAATTACACTTCCTAAACTATCAGATAGCCAAACAACGACATTGGACTCACCGCTGACAACAGTTGAAGTTCAGGAAGCTCTAACAAGCATTTCCAATAAAAAGGCTCCAGGTCCAGAAGGATTCCCTACTGAGTTTTATAAAGAGTTCTGGAATATTCTGGCACCAACGTTCCACAAAATGTTGCGGGAAATTCAGGGAAATGGCAGGTTTCAAGCTAATATGAACTCTGCCACCATCAGTCTTCTTCTTAAGCCAGGCAAAGATCCTATGTTTCCCACCAGCTATCGTCCCTTATCCTTAATCAATGTGGATATTAAAATAAACCTTTTGCAAAACGATTAGATAAAGTCACTCCTTTCATAATCCACCCTGAACAAACTGGTTTAATCAGAGGAAGACGGTCATCCACACACGCAGATTACTTAATTTAATAGATTATTTCTACAGTACAAATATTAAAACTAATATAATGTCTTTAGATGCAGAAAAAGCATTTGATATAGTAAATTGGAATTTTTTATTCACTACTCTACATAAATTTGGTTTTGGCAATTTTTTTATAAATTGGTTAAAAAATTTATATAGCTTTCCCCAGGACAAATAATCAAACATTTTCCAGCTTTTCTCTTCAGAGGGGCACTAGGCAAGGATGCCCGCTTTCCCCCTCACTTTTTGCCATTTTTATCGAACCTCTAGCAGCAACAATTAGACAAACAAATGTTGTCAAAAGTATAAAATGCATGAATATAGAGCATAAGATTAGTCTTTATGCTGATGATGTATTGCTCTATCTTCAGCACTCAAACTCTTCCCTCTCTCAAGTAATTAGATTACTAGAATATTTTTCAAAGGTTTCAGATTACTCTATAAACTGGTCTAAATCTACGGTACTGCCAATTAATTGCTCTTTTCAGAACCCCCTTGATTTACATTTGCAAGCAGGAAATATTAAATATTACTGTGTCGTCTAGACTAGCGGATTTAGTAAAATTTAACCACATCCCCCTTTTAAAAAAGATAGAAGAGGACCTTGAAAGATGGAAATCGCTTCCAATTTCACTTATGGGTAGGGTAGCTTCAATTAAAATGAGGGTCTTACCTAGAATAATTACTTATTGTCAATGATCCTCAATAAACCATCATCCGACTGGTTCAAATCTTTAGACTCTTCTATCTTTAAATTTATTTAAAATTTAAAGATAGAAGATAAATTTATTTAAAGATAGAAGTATTAGCTTAAAGACACTACAGAAAACTAAAGACAGAGGGGGACTAAGTACTACAATACATCTCTAAATGGATAAAACATAATCCTTTAGACGAGCCCTGGAGAGCCCAGAGTTCTCAAAAATAAACTTCTTAATCAATCACTTAATCTGGATGGAATTAGGTTTTTCCTTCCTGTTAAAGGAGAGTTTTCCTCTCCACTGTCGCTTCATACATGCATGTTACATTTTCCACCATTTCTACAGATGTTGCTATGTATGCAGCCATTCCACATCACCAACTTGCACCAACATTCTCTGTACATAAAAAAAAAAACATTTAAGGAAAATATCTTCAGTTATATGCATTTTGATGACATTTCTATTGAAAAGTATGCATAATACCTTCATAATCTTCATTCAGCAAATTCTAAATTGTAGGTTCAAAATGTTTTATTAATCAACATAATTCAAAATTCAAACTCAGAAATTCTTGTTTTGGAGACAATTTTTGTGTATAATTTGGAAATGTGTGTAGCGCTTGCTATAAAATAACTGCAAATTGACTCATTTATCTACTATTCTATAATACCACAACACAAAAAAAAATGCAGGCAAAGATGCAGACTACATGAACTTATGACAAAGATTGACTGACATCCCATCCATCCTTTTCACTGCCACTCCACATCCTTCATCAGTACACATTCTATAACCCCAGGGTTCTTTGATGCTCTCAAGCACTTCTAGAGGGAGTCTGTCACACACAACGTCATAAGCATAATCAGGAGTTCAAAGCTGGTATATATAAAACAAAACACCCACATTCTCACTCCCACGGCACCTTCTAGCACCGTTCATGTGTGGCATATCCATGTAAAAAACAACAAACATTGCCAACAGAATGATTACAGACACAGATGCAAACCCATATACATTTATTATGCCAAGGCAGTGCAGCCCTCATATACACCTGTGAAAATATTGTTTTCAAAAGAACACAACACAGAAAACTAGAAATTCTAAAAACATTTCAGTTTTGTGCACAAGTATCATGCTTGTATGCATATTTACTCAGCATATTAGCATATACCAGGCAGCGATGTGGAAACCAGTGAAACATGATGGCTATTTCAAGATGAGAAATAACATTCATTTTCATCAAATTCTCTACCAGAGCAAGACAGCCTTTCATTGGAATGTTTTGACCTTGAGGTGTTGATGCTTAACATTCCAAGAATGAAATTGGCACTTGTAAAATGGTTTTGGCCTGTTGTGTAGAGGCTTCTAATAAGTTCCAACTCTGTAGTGTTTAAGAGGGGTACTGGCAGAGAAAAGCTGTATGGGTGTGAGTGCTCTTGTGCAAGCCCAGAAAGCTGCCAGTGTTTCATTCCTATCTAAATATTTATAACACAGAAAGACAGTCAGTTACACACATGCCCAACCATAGACACACACATGCATGAGGAAGAGAAAGTGTGACTTAGAGATAGACAGACAGATGAAGAGAAGGAGGAAGCTTATTATTTAACGTCTTACTTGGCAGAGCTGTCAGAAACTAGGAGAGTCAAGGCTTGCCAGGGACTGCCAAAAAAAAAAAAAAATAAACATTTTCTCTTTTTAGGACAAGCAGGCTAAATCAATTAATGTCCAGTTTGCCTCTCTCTTCTCAATGTATATCATGTAGCCTTCTTACATGTTGGATCTAGACTAGTGAACAGCAACTCTGAGAAGTATGACATTGACTTAACACAAAACACACCTTTTGCTATCTCGGAGACCCGTTACCCAGAATCATCTCTCCATCAACATACTAAACTCTTGCTGTTTGGGGTGCACAATTACATAAAGCCCATCACCTACAGTTATGGCTCCTCTAGCTTACCAAAGGGAAGCAAAATCATAATTAGCAAATAATACAGAATACTCCCATAGGCTGACTGATGAAACCAGGACAAGGTGTGTTAATGCACCTCATGCAGGCCAGATTGCTGCCTCAGCTGTTATCTTCCTATAACATGCTGTCAGACAAATTAGTAAAAGACTCTAGTTAAGGGTACGTGTGCGCATATGTGTAAGTGTCAGCGTCTGTTCCCATGCAAATGTGGGGTACAATGTTGAGTTTGCTTGAACCTTTAACATAGCGATCTACTCATCGTCGGTATCTACTCATCGTCTGCATCCTCACTAAGACTAAGAAAGTAGAGCACATCACCCAAGTTCTAAACTCCTCACACTGGTTCCCTGTATATAAGAGAATAGATTTAAAACACATCTGTTAGTTATGAATCATTGAATAGCCTAGCAATAAAATACATTATAGACTTGTTATCAGTGTATTAACGCTCCAGACCACTTAGGATTTCTGGCTCAAGTCTACTCTGTATACCCAGAACCAGAACCAAACACAGAAAACCAGAATTTAGTTCTTACCATCCATGTATCTGGAACAAACTCCCAGATTGTGAAAGTGCTGAAACCATGAGCTCCTTTAAATCAAGGTTAAACACCTATTTGTTGCCTTTGTATGTTAATATTGTAGTTTGTAGTCCAACTTGTCTTATAGCTTGACCTGCAACAAATAAAGAGACAGTAAGGTAGTTTAAATGATTTAATGAGGGGTAGGAAAAGGGGGTAGTGAATGAGGATCTGTCCAGCTGGGAAGGCTTTGGTTGTGGACTTTGGGAAGCAAGAGAGGAGAGGTGAGCACCAACAAAAAAAAGGCTGGCCAGATGGTGCAGCAGACTTACGGGTTGAGTGGTGACTGATAAATGGACTGGAAGGAATGAGTCTGTCTGCAATTGCTGATGGTGAGCAGAGGGTACGGTTCATATCGGGTGGTTAATCCACGGCGGAAGGTGAACAGGAATGGATGAGCAACAATCGACTGGAGTGCCCAGAAGGCTCGAAGGATTCGGAACTGCCAGAGTACTTGATGATGCTGACCAAGGAGAATCTTGATGGAATTGAACAACAACAAGGTTGGATCTGAGGAGGGGAGAAACAAGGAATTAGCCAAGCAAATACATAAAACTATGACCAGACTTGGACCTTGGATCTGGTCAGGCACTGCCTGGTGAGCTAATGCTCTGACGCCTTCCATCCATCTCCATCTACCTTAAGTACTCCTCCTAATTGGCTGAGATGGAAAACACCTGTGGCTGGCATCCACTTGTCACACAGCAGGAAGAAGGTAAGAGCAGCAACAACACACCTCTGTTGCACAGAACTGCATACCTGACAAGACTGTCCAGCAATTACCAGTGTGTTAAGGCAAAAGAATCAAAGGATATAGTTGGGGGAGGAGCCATGTTAGCTAGAGAAGAAGGTGCAGACCTGTATTTCGATCCATAATGATGGTGAATGTAAGATCCCTTACGAACAAGCCTGAGGAATTAACAACGGCAACCTTGCATCAGTACAAAGAGACCAGTCTGCTCATACTAAAACCTGGCAAATAGAGCTAATTCCATACACTAATGTACACATGGATGGCTTTCGTCTGCTCAGGGCTGACAGAATGAAAAACAGAAATACAGTGGTAACAAGAGAGGAGGGGGTCTTGCTGTGTTTGTAAATGACAGACGGTGCAACCCTGGGCATATTACAATCAAAGAGACACTTTGCGGTAAGGACACAAAGCTGCTACCTGTTAGCATGAGACCTTCTTAGCTCCCATGGAAATACTGACATGTTGTTGTGATAACAGCGTATGTCCGCCCATCCCCAATCGCAGAAGCAGCATGTGACTTCATCCATAAAGTTACTAGCAAATTGCAAAGATGGCACCCCAGGGGACATCAACCATGGATCCCTGTCCTTCAGCTTCCCTACCTTCACTCAGGTCATCAACCATATCTTCCCTGGGAGGCTCAGATGATAACCTGGTTAACCCCCATCATGTGTATAAACCCTGGAGAAACAGCTGTAACACACACAGTGACTAAATGGTCTGAGGGGGGCTAAAGAAGCCCTGGGAGACTGCTTCAGCTCCACTGAATGGGATAAAAATCTGCTATCCTCATAGGGAGGACATTGAACCCCTGACATAAAAACGTTTCCTAAAGAGATTAGAGGGCTTTCAGGTCAGGAAATAAAGAAAAAATGAGAAAAAGGACCTGGTCAGCTTTCTAAATGCAGACGTGCTGTATCAGCTCTGTAGATTTACTGAGGCTTTCTGTGAGTTTCCTACTTCAGAGAAATGAGACACATTACCAACACCAATCTGAAGTTGGGGAGAGTGCCACAGTTGTTGAAGATCTCCTGTTTGGTACTGATGTCTAAAGCTGCAGTTCCACCAACCCTATTTGATTTGGTTCCCCCAGCTCCATTCCGCTCTTTGTGAATATGGGTACTGTTCCCATATTCACAAAGATTATCAGAGTCATCTCAGAGAGCTCCTATCTTAGTCTAAAAATTTCTGCCTTAGAGTCTTAACTTAAGAGTGATTCAGATAGCTACTGAAACCGACTCTGAACAAGGAAATTACAGATTTTTTTCTTAGTGAGGGGGCTTGGTTGACGCCATTGCAAAGCGTGTCTGTAATTTAAGAGGTATGGTCGGTTGATTGTACAAGAAGAAAAAAAAAACACAAATGCGTTCCTAATCAAAGGAGAGAAAGTAACCAATTAGCCTGGATTAAGAAATCTATGCCATAATAATCAAATTTAGCAAAATGTATTGTCACACAGCGCAAAAACATTTCAACGCACCTTATTTACATCATTATTTTGATTTGCTTATTGTTATGTTTACTCAGTGTTATGCTTGGATTGCCTGCTCATATAAAGTTGTTGGATTTGACAAAACGACCGACAGGAAATAGAGAAAAAAAGATAGACAAAACTGAGCAGCAGCGCATATGTCTGCTTAGCTCTGGGAGGAAATTAGAGAAGTGTTGAAAGGTAAATTAGCCCCTGGATCACGGAGCAAAAAGTCGGACTTTGAAGCATATTGCCGTAGATCAATGTGCCTTCTTCTTTGCGTGTCTTGATGCTTTTACGCACCTGCCTGGAAAATGAGAAGCACTCTGTTCAACGAACAAAAGCAAGGAGATGGCATCACACAAGTTTTACTAATGCTACTGACATTAGTAAAATACTTTCTCATCTGCTTTTTACATATTCTTTGTAAATGTCTCTACTTTTTATTCATGATTATTGAACATTTGTCCTATAATTTATCCTAAATCAAATTATGTTACTAGAGCTGTGCCTTTTACCCTTCGGGCCACTGAATCTAATTAATTTTGAACAACAATTTTGAACCACCATCTCAGTTGTTGTGTCCTGGACACTTCATCAAGATACTTCACCTGCATTGGGCCCTCTGACCATTGTGGTGGTTAGAGGGCCCAGTGGCGCCGATGTATGGCAGCTGTGACTGTAATAGTTGAGGTTCTATCAATGTTTTTAATGCACATTTTGCAATGAAAGCAGAGCCTTCAATGTTTTTTTTTCTTACAGGCAGCGACACCAGCCATATCAAACAGCATACCAGCTAGCAAGCAGTGCACTAATTATTAATACAGAAAGACAGGTTTAAAATGCATGCATATCTAGAGCAATGACCTCTGCCGACATGTAGATTTGTCTTTGTGATGTATCTACTGTGACTAAAGCATGGAAAAGCAATAAGTGGCACAGTTAAAAAAGTAAGAGGGGATTTATCAGTACTGGTGGCGAGTAAGCCCATGATAAATGGGTTAAGCAGATGCTTTCGTTTGAAGGTAAAGGAATAAAGTGACAGAAAGAAATTCATAACTAGGTCAAACCTGGAAAGGAGTTTAAATTATAGCAGAGAAATAACCAGAAGTATTCAAAAACTGTGTACCAGTAATGTAATATAATATAATATAATATAAATAAAGTAATGGAAAATATTTTTTTAATTTAAAATAAAACTGGATGATTACTATCCATTATCTGGCAAATGTCTGTTAGTAATTATTCTTTTCATACCAATACTACAGAGTGGTACTCAAGTTAATTGTTGTCCATGGGAGATAATCTGTAACAATATTACTTGAAAATGCAAATACTGGTTGATATGCAGAATAGCAATATTTACTAGTAATGCTTTTTCAGTCACATGCACAGAACCGTTTTACATGTTCATCCTAATATTGAAAGAGTTTCTGGGAAAAAGTGAAGGACAAAAAGAACAGGGATGCCATTCTTCCATGACTCTTTCCAATGTTTCTGCAATCAGTTCTGGTGTAATTACAAACAACAGCATCTGTTGGTAGATCTTAATCTTATCTGGCCAAATGGTTTGATAATGAGGTTTATTAGTTGATAAACCCCACTGATCAGTACTGAGATCTTTACATTTCAAGGATACACAAGGGTATCTGAGGTCAGGATATAACAAGATCAAAAGCATAGCCCATTTAGGAACCGGTGGAAAATGTGAATGATTGCAAATTAACACCAGCCATTTAGGAGATTACCATTCTTGTATAAATCTTATATTAATGACAGCATATGCCACCTCATAACATGCATATAAAATTATTGAGTCCTCCAAAAAGTTGGCAAGGATTTATTTTTCATGGCTTGATTTTCCTTGATAACCCGGAAGCAAGAAACATAACCCTAACCCTAACCCTAAACGGTAATATATGTTTTATTGAGAGACGCAAGCAGCAGAGGAGGAACGCCGGGTAGACTGGACTGCCAGGAAGACTTGAAGGATTTGGAACTTTCAGAGGACCAGAATAATGATGAGGAAAGGCTGAATAGAACTGAACAGGAGCAGTAGTGGATTTAGGAGGAGAAACACAACTGATTAGTGAGCGGTAAGAACACGGAACAAGGAACATCAAGGACCTGACTGCTCCTCAGTATGCAGTCAGGTTCTTCAGAGTCCTGCTAATAACCCGATTATTTGACTCGGGCGTGTCGGACCAGGGACAAATCTAAAAGTTGCAGGACACCGGCCCTTGAGGACTAGACTTTGACACCTGTGATCAAGGAGCTAAGTTCAGGTCAGGTACAGCTCAGATGAGTTAATCCTCTGATGCCTTCCTTCTGTCTCCAGTCACCTCGATTGCTTCTCTTGATTAGCTGGGATGGGGAACGCCTTCTACTGGCGTTCACCTGTAGGAGAAAGATAGGAACAACCACACACGATAGCTGACCTGAACCACATACCTGACTTTATTTGCATAGGCTTCTTATTCAGTTTGGTTGACTTACAGAACTCAGATGACTTATGAGTATGTACACTGATGGAAAAAAATACAAAAGCAATAAGTTGTAATTTTATTTGCATAAATGTTGAGGTCTCCAATCTCCACTGGGCTGATGACTCTAGGCTGTCAATAATTTTAGTTGGATCACAGTTTCCATTATTTGAGGGTTATTGGTTAAAATATGATTACCATATTTTTCGGACGATAAGGCACACTTAAAATCCTTAAATTTTCTCAGAAATTGATGGTGTGCCTTGTATACGATTACTGTTGTGCTTACTGCCCGATTTTATGTGGTACATCGCACTCACAAATCTGTTAAAATGTCTAAGTATGACTTTGGTAAGCAACAAAGCCACTCTGCTCAATGGATTTTCGGTACACTATGTCACTACCTGATCGGACCCCTGAGCAGTGTACAAGACTGCCTAACTGTAATGTTGGAACTAGAAGTGCATTCATGTAAAGGCCCTCACATACTCGGGTGTAGTTCACTCTGCAGAGGTCCGCACGTACTCAAGGCGTATTCAAGGCTGACCCTGTGCAGCATTGAGCTGCTCCAAGAAGGCAGTGGCAAGGATGCGCGGCATTACAAGAAATGTAAGCAATAGTATGCGCCACTATGAAGCATAAAACGTCTGTGAAGAGTCAGCATGGAGTCCACCAAGCTCAAAGTATGCGCACAGTACGCCCAAGTATTTGGGAGCCTTTTGGTAGCCCACGCCCAGAGTATGCACTAGCAATAATAAGCCTAGTAGGTTAATTCAATATAAAAGAGATATTAGCATGTGAGAGACTATAAACATAGTGTTAATGTTTTTCAATCAGATCAAGAACCTGTGGAATATGATTACATGTTTCCAAAGATGTAAACATGTCTGGTTACATGTTTGCAAACATGTAAACAGACTAAACTGGGCTAGTGGTTTACTTTATTCTCAGCAGGGCATAATAGCCTTCACAGCTTTGGGAGAAAAACTGGTATTAATTCTATTAGTTTTTGATTTAAAGTTTACATCAGGATAGTGGGACAATCATTGCACTGCTTTGGTGGGAGGGATCTGTGGCAATATGGCTGGCCCTTTTCTGGACTATTGTAGCATGAATCTAGAACTTGTAGACGGCATCACACAATCCTGTGTTGATCTCCACGCTCCCATACCACACTGTCACACTCAGACTCAATATGCTTTCAACTGTGGTTCTATAAACGATTATGAGCAGCTGAGTAGAAAGTCCAAATATAACAATAAAGACATAAATAACTATATAAAAGGCTAAAACACTATATATTGAATAAGAAGAATATTCTAGGAGAGATAAATATCTATATTGACAAGATAGAAAATGATTAAAAACATTCTAAATATGCACAAAACACATACAAGAACTTTTAACTGAATACAAACTACATTTATAATATTTTTCGATTATCAATTTTAAAAGTATACTATGCAACCGGGGTGGATTTTCCAGCGAGGCTCCCCCCAGAGGTCGAAAGTAAAAGTGCACTGTTGTAAAGATGCTCAGCTGTTCTGGTTTCTCCGTCAAGCCAGGCGCGGTTGTTCTGAGCTTAGCAGACAGGCGAACGCAAGGAAAAGTCGAAAAAACAGCAGTACAAACAATGACTAACACAGTGAAAGTATAAACATCAGGGTTTCCCGCAGCGCTATCTTGGCGAGGCGGCCGCCGCGGCCTGTGGGTGCGGGCCGAGGGCTCTTGGTATGGAACGGTATGTAACACATTTATTAACTGAAAAATGTTGTATAGTATGCCTTTAACCAAAAGATAGTAGTGCATGAGCTGAGTAAATGAGAAGCTGTGTGAATCAGTTACAGCATAATATTCTACATCGTCTGTAAAGGGACTGCTACCTGTTTTTTTATTTTGACCATGAATCTCATCAGATGCTAAGAACTATTTGCACACTTTAATCTTCTCAGGAAGTGTTGTTGGTGAAATCAACTAATTTATATTAAAAAAAGATATCTTGTGTGTTGTGTAATCTGTGTGTTATTTATAAGATGAAGTTGTTGACAGTAGTAGCTCAGCCAATCTGCTCCCCAGGATATTGTCAGAGCTAAAGAGAACACCAGGCCAGATGTAGTTATTATGAAGAGGAAAAAATGAGAACAAAAAGTAAAAAAATGGAGAAAAGTAGGAGAACTCAGCAGAGTGTGAGAAATATGTCTCAATATGTTCCAGCAACTTAATCCGATAGTAGCATTACTACAGAGATGGCTCAGGATAACCTAAGCCATTGTAACTATAAGCGTCATCAAAAATCAAAGTTTTTAGCCTAGTCTTAAAGGTAGACAAGGTGTCTCGCCTACAGACTGAAACTGGGAAAAAAAAAATTATTGCGATTAAATGCATAATGTCAATAGTTAACTCAAGATTAATCGCAAATTAATCGCATATTTTATCATTTTATTTCTGAAAGAGTAAAAGCCTATTTCGGCATTTTAATATGCAATTTTGCAATAAATGACACTAATAAAAAATGCCTAAACAAAAAATATTTTTATTTTCTATTTTTCAAGCACTTTTCAAAATTGGTATGAAAACATCCTGGTGCAATAAAATGTTAAACTCTGGCGAATAATGGATAAATCGCTAATCATAACGCCCTGATGTTTACACAATGTGTAAACAAATGTGTAAATAAATACCTGTTTTCATGCCAAAATATTTTTTCGCCTCTTACCTTACGGTGTCAACAACCGGCCTGTTCACCGAAGGGTACTGGGTAAGGAGGTCTGTATGCGGCCCCCCTGGGTTCCGACTCTAGGAACAGTACGCAGGGTGTGGTGGTCCAGGGCATCAGGACATTAAACGTCGCCCAGTCTTCTATGAGGGTTAGCCTCGCACATGCACAGCCCATCTTCGCACCACACACGTAATTCGGGTTTCCCTAAAATCTGATTCAACACTTTGTTGGGTCACTAACTGGGCTCTTTCAAATTGTCCCCCCACCTTCTAAATTCACATCCTCTAACCCAGTTAGAGGTCTTGTATAAACTCGGTGACTTATCGCTTGGGTAAATTAAAGATAGGGTTTTAGTAAAGGGTTATGAGACACACAGTGGGACTTGATCAAACCCGGCTGGGCCTTCCTCGGGTAGGATGTCTAGTGATAATGGTCGAAACACCCCGAGATCCCGAGGTCCACTACTGAGGAGGTGTCTCATAGTTGTTGTTTTTTTTTTGTTTGTTTTTTTGGGGGGGTAGCTTGGCTAGCATTATTTATGGGATTGTGGGGAGGGACTGGGAATATTTACCTCACCTTATTCAACCTTATTACTTTACCCAACTTGTAGTTTTAACTTGCTTTATACCTTAGCTTATTGTATATCTTAGCATATTTTCGTAACTGAACCTGCCCCCCTGTGTATAACTTACCTTAGTGCTTAACTCATACTTGACATATACTGGACCTATACTCCGTTATACGTAATATATGTTCCTTTTTAATACTTACCTCGTATTCAACACATTTTTTTACTTTATACTTATGTTAGATTTAATACTTACTGCGTATTTAGCTTACACTTACTCTAAAATTAATGATTACCCTATGTTCAACCTATACTTTATATTGAACTCATACTTACCGTATACTTAATACTCACCTTTTAACTTATACTTACCTCATATTGAACTCATATTCATACTTAATACTTACCTTATATTCAATTTATATTTGCCCTATATCTAACTTATACTTACCTCATATCTAGTTCATACTTACCTTATACTCCAAAAGAAAGAAGCAAAACTTACCTCATATGGAATTTATACTTACCTCATATTTTAACTTATACTTATTTTATACTTACCTTATATCTAACTTATACTTACCGTTAGGTTTACCCCATTCCTAAGATTCACCTTTTAACTTGTACTTACCTTACATGTAACTTATATTTAGCCTAATTACCTTCTACTCACCTTATATCTAACTTATACTTTATACCCTTTACTTACCACTTAATACTCACCTTTTAAATTTATACTTACCTTATATTTTAATTTAAACTTACCTTATATCTAACCTATTTTATACTTACCGTTATGTTTACCTCATTACTAAGATTCACCTTTTAACTTGTACTTACCTTATACTCAACTTATATTAGCTTAATTACCTTATACTTACCTTATATTTAACTTATACTTTATACTTATCTTTTACTTACCACTTAAAACTCACTTTTTAAATTTATACTTACCTTATGTTTTAACCTACATTTAACTTATACTTACCTTATATTTAACCTACTTTATACTTACCGTTATGTTTACCTCATTCCTAAGACTCACCTCCTATTCAGCTTAATAATGACCTTATACTTACCTTATACTCACCTTATATCTAACTTATACTTATACCTATTTTATACTTACCGTTACACTTACCTTGTACTCAATACTCACCTTATACTTGACTATATTACCTCATTACCCGCTTACTTTACTTACGGTAAAACTTGTCTAATTCCGCTTACCTCGTAGCTTATTTATGGTTTATCTACCTCATTTATAACTTACCTCATAACGTACTTAACTTGTTACTCAAATTACTTCTTAAGTTACCTTATTACTCGCGGTTGTCCTAATCCACTTACCTAATCAGTTGACTTACCTTACTATCGGATTACTCCACGAAGGCTGTACTGTTGGTTCTTTACTTACCCGGGGGGGGGTTGGTCACAAACATGTCTGAACATCCATCCATCCATTTTCTGACCCGCTTAATCCCTCATGGCGTCGCGGGCGTTTGCTGGAGCCTTTTCCTGATATAAAATAATTTCAGGGGCTTTCGTGCTCTCTTGTCCATACTGGCCTGCGCGTTTATAAAGCAGCTGTGTCGCGGTACGAAACCATTGGCCTGCATTTCACAGACTCGCTCCGTCCCTTCAGGCTTTTGCTGTGTGGATCTGGCAATCTGATACCATCAACCATCAACTTACTCTTAAAACGATCTTGTGATACGTTATCTAAAGAAGAAAAATACCTGGAGAACTCGTCATTTCGTCAAATGGTGTGCCAACCAATATGGCCGCCACGCAAGGGGTTCTGGGTAACGGAGTCACGTGGTTGCAAGGGGTCTATTGTAGCAGGCAAAACTACTTACGGGCTTAACCTCTTAGGAGTTGGGGGCTGGAGAATGATGTGCGCCGGCCCGTGCATTACCTTAAACTCTCTAGTCTAAACTGCCTCTGTTGACGGACGAGGTGGGGAGAGTTATCGAGAAAGTTTACTCCTCCTAACCTAGCCAGTGCCTTGGACTTGCCAGTCCTCCTTGAAATCCAGTAGGTGATGCCCACCATACCTTACAATTTCACTCTCTCCTCATTCCCCCTCCTTCCGGTTCCTTAACGAGATGGAGGGTAGGGGGGCAGAGTCATAATAACGTGTTAAAACTGACTGCCCTAATATAAACAAATATGCAAACATTATCAAGAAAACATAGAATGGATTTAGGAACGAAAAAATGCTTGGTTCTAAAATTGTTTTACAGGTGGAGAAACAACAGTTAACAGCTTAAGCCATGTATGCGTTCATCAGGCTGAAGTGGTAGAATATTATCTTACAGATGTAAAAACTTAGTAAGCTTTGGAATTAAGATCTGTTTTTTCTGATAAATGGTCTTTTAAGCTAGTTTTGGCAGTGTTAGTCTTTGTTTCATGTTGTCCTTTAGTGCATTTTTGTTGTTACTAGACTTCTAGAAGGTATAATAAAATAATGTAAAGATTGACTAGGGGAAGCCATACTGTCTGCTATCTTTTTGTGGTTTGTAAAATACCATTTTCTCTGAAAAAGTAACACTCCTTCTAGATCAAGTATAATCTGCCAGTAAAACAGTAATGTGATATAGGCCTATAGTATTACTAAAGCTGATAATTGTTTATTGGAACATGCAGCAATATCTTCATTTGCTTTACCCAGAATATTCACTGCCCCACTGCCCTGTGTGTGTGTGTATATGTGTGCTGCTGTTTAACTTTCCTGGTATTCTGCCTTTTCTCACACCAGGTGTCTTCATCTTTCTCTGCTGGTGTTCCTTTGCTTCTTTTCTCCCCCGAATCTGTCAAGATATGAAAAATATAAAACCACTTTTTTACTTTCAATGTTGACCCATATGATAAAATAGAGGCCCCTGTTCAAACTGAATAATATATTCCATCACCCGCCTAAAACCACAGCAAACCTTGTTCTTTTCAATTTTGTACTCCTTATCTACAAAGCAGTGAGATAAAGTAATGTACAATTTACCCAAAAGCCTTTTATCAGTGCTAGTTTTTACTATGAGAACCATGTAACTCAAGCTTTAGTGGATACAGTTTTAAGAGGTTTAAAGAGGCTATAAGTAATACTGACAACTTGTGGCTCAAACATGATCAAGACTTTGTTGATGGACAGGACCAATTGTTTATAGGGAATCTTACTTCTATCCCAGGCGAGAAATGAGTAATTAAGTTGATTAAACAGCAAATATCTTACTTAAATCTCCTTTAAGTACACATAAGTTCTTGGAACAAGTAAACATTATGATATTCACTTGCAGGCATTTTTTTGCTTTAGATATTACACTTTTTTTTATCCTGAACAACATGGCAATCTACAGAATTAGCCCTTAACATGTCACATACATAAACACTGATAATATTATAGAACTGAACTGTCACAAAACACACATGAGTTTACTTGGTATCTTTTTGTTCAGTATGTGTTAGAATATGATAAGCTTGAAAACGTAATCCTTATATATGCATTCCTTAAAAACATATTTTAACAGCCTTCATTATGTTCTGCAAGATGGAGCCGCGCAGGAGTGCTGTGGCCCAGTGCTCTCATAGTTTTAGCACCTTCTTTGTTTATCACCACTTTGAATAGTCTTGTTTCAGAAAAGTGCAATATAAATAAACTTCCCTTGCCTTGGTATTTTATCTGCTATTTTAGTCTTTTTATGCATTTTGGTTGGTGAATCTTATGGGCTCAAAAGAGCAAGTGATTTTGCAATGGGTCTTGGTCGCCTTTTCTAGGGCAATGGCTTTTGTTTACATTGCTGATTTGGACGCAGTTAAAAACGCACATAAAAATGTGAGTTATTTTGAAAAAACATGAAAGTTTGTAGTGTATTATACACACATTGTGAGTGTATTATACACACATTGTGAGTACAGTACAGTTAAAAACAGTTCATAAACAGTCCGATGTGGTTACGTGATGTGACAAAATCTGAAACAAAAAAACTAGGGCTGTCAAAGTAACGCGTTAATTTCGATTAATTAATTTTTTAAAAATTACTCAACTATTGCTCAATTATTGCTCAACTATGTAGCGATATTCGTGCCTTCTGTTTGAGCGCGCAGGAACCAATCCAAGCGCGTAGCGAAACAACTCTCAACGCTCAAAACTGGTCTGGCCCGGTCTGAAAAACTCTTCTCAACCCGCTGTCCTCGCGGTGAATTCCATCTCTGCTCGCGCGCTACTTTGCTCGCGCATACCTGCTCGTTTCACGCTCAACACCAGCTGTGCACTCGCTCGGCTGTTAATGCCAATCACAGATATTTTTTTTCCCATCCAATCAGAGTATGGCTTGCAAATACTGCATTCAGATTAATTAAATCAAAATGCTGCAGCTTTTGGCAGAAATTACTAAACATCACCGAGGGATTGAAGAAAACAAATAAAAAGTGTAATATTTTAGCCTAAAGTATTTAGGCTAAAGTATTTAGACTAAAATATTAGAATTACTAAGTGAGGTGTGAAAAACGTTTTTTTCTCTTTTCTTTCCAGCTTCTGGGAGGTGATGCAAAAGTTTATTCTGATCATAATCATCATCAATGTCATCATTATTTAAAGAGCACTTTAACACGAGGTAAAACAAAGTGCCAAACATCAGAAATACATCAGATAAGAGATAACAACTAATAAAATGCTTGTTTGTTAAAATAGCACTAGGTCTAAATTATGTATAATTAGCCTAAAAAGTAGATTGGAATATGGAATATGTTGACGTCTGTTTCAGGTTATCTTTTTTATTATTATTTCAGTTGACGTCTCCTGTTCACATGAGTTCTGTTTGACATTGGCATCTGTTTAGTTCAGTTTGTCTGCTGTTGAAAACAGCACTTTAATGTATCTAATGCTGATTATTCATTGAATCATTTGAATTTAAATATTTTAAATACTTTCACAGCAAAAATTATATGCGATTAATTTAGATTAATTAATTACAGAGTATGTAATTAAGTAGATTAATATTTTTAATCGATTGACTTACCTACTGCAACATAAGTAAACAAATGACAGTCACCTTACCTCCCTAACTAAGAAAACAGGAGAAAACTTAAGTAACAGAAACGGCAGCTCACTCCTACAAGCTCCAGAACAGAATGCTAAAAGTTTGGCTGGTTGAGAAGAGTGGAGGACGGGGCCCAGTGTGATTTATTTATTATTGGCCTAATCCTGCTTCGCTACTAAAGGCCCATTTTTACCCCGGTTTAAGATTTGACAATAAAATAAGGAATCATTGATCAGAGGTAGAACGATTTAAATACATATTTAATTCATAGAAATTAAATATGGAGACAGAGTACATACCATTTACAAGATGTTGTTCTCACCGCGGTGGATAAGTCTGTCTGTCTGAAGTAAGTTTTACCAAGACATTCCTTTTATCAACTTTAAACTCCTCCTACATGGCTCAGTGGGAGGATGACTGACCCCCTCTCCTGCTGACCACCCCCTCAGGACAATAAAACTCCATGTTTATCTTACGCTGGAGCAGGAAGCGACAAACCCCACTCTGCTTTCCTCAGTAACCTCAACTAAGATATATTTTTAATTCTCAACAACCCCTCTGTTTTGATCCCTCAAAGATCAAACCAATAACTAGGCTAAACTAAGTCTATGTCTTGAAACCCTTAAACAAAATGTAAATAGTAAAATGTAATATTGTAACCCACTGTCCCCTCTGTTGGCGACTTATGAAATCAAATGAAGTTCAAATGTTCCCCTTAAATGTAAACTAACCCAAGTATAAGCTAAAAAGCTACTAAACCTATCTGAATCTCTACCCTACTAGAATTAAGAAAAGTAAGCACCTTTATCCGAGAGGTGCAAAGCTAAGATAAATGTGCAACTACCAGAAACTATTATATGATCTAAATATGACTTTAAGAGTCCTAACCTAGATTAACAAAATGTCTTCTTAGAAATAAAGATAACCCATGAAAGCTCTACACTCAGATCAAACCACAGAATAAAAAACAGATTTTCATGCAATGCAAAACCAAGATTCTAACAATACTAATATTGAACACCTTATGAATATGGAACTTATAAGACATATGCAGTGATTACAAAAACTCTCAATTTCTTTTCTCTCTTTTACACAATGCATTCAATTGTGGTCATGATGTCTTGCATCTCGGAGATGTCTTCTTCTCGCCTTTAAAGAAGATGGTTTAAAGAGTCAGTGTTCCAACCGCGGTCTCCACAGAACTGTATGTTAGTCTTTATTAAAAATAAAAAAACGAAAACAAAATAAAATTCCAGCTGCCCCTCCGTGGGTGGCTATCGGCGCCTCGAGCTGCCCCGTTGCCGGATGGCACGGGTGGGTGGCAGTTGAAAACCCTTCCAGTCAGCCAGTCTGACCCGAAGGCTGGTCCGGTGCTGCTCCCCCCGGATCCTCTATCTGGCTGGCACACACGGCCCCGGAACAGATGGGCCCCTGACCTCTGGCCCACCACATCTGTCTGTGATGACTTTAGCGCGCATCCTGTAATTCCGGAGGTTGACTTCGGTCCCGAAAAGCTCCTTTCAGTCATATGGAAACATATCCTGTAATGAAATTAACTGAACACTCCCACAAGAAACACACTTCACATCTTCCATTGTTCCATCTCCATCCTATTTTAGAAATGTAATAGTTAATGAGACATTTTATCGCAATTCCATTTTCCCCGTCCTTACGCTGTCCTGTAAGAAAATGCAACGACCAGACAAATGCGTTAATCTCTGGTGAAGATTCCCCTGTCTGTAAAATCAAAAATTAGTTAATGCCGTTGTGAAATCAAAGTATAGTAACGAGACGTATATGGGGCCCATTCACCTAACTCGTCTCGTTTCACCCCCGTTGAGGATTTGGCACAAAGAGAAGAGGCAGTGAATTCAGAGGCAAACACAACAGTAAAACATATATTTATTACAACTTGGAATTCCAAAGTGGGAGACACAACCTTTATCACAGCATCGGATACCTTAAGTTCTCTGCCTGGATCTGAAGCCTGTCTCAAAACGTACACATCGTTTCTTCCTTTTCAAACTTACATAGGCCAAGCGGGGGCTAGACCAACCTTCTTTTTCCTAAGTTTTCTGCTGAGAACATCTGTCTCCTAACCTTTGACCCTTAAATGTGATCTAGCTTGGTTCCTGGTGTTAACTGGAACAATAGTAAAACCTTGTGACATGCACTTTTTAACAGAGTTATCTGCTCACAAGACTGTCATACTTCCTTGCTTATCACATACTCATTGAAGTGTGAATCCAACCATTGTTATATATCCTCATCTGTTTAGGTCACTGGGTTAAAGTTAACATTTATATTACTTTAAGCTACACTATTATATATAAGTGACCATATCTCCACAACACTGCCATCCTGCAAGAATGTCAGAATGTTTTCCGGACCAAAGACCAAAGACCACCATCCATCACACCACTCCACACAAAACCTTTCAGCACGTCACCACATTTTGAATCCTTTTTAACAGGGTCTTTAATAAAATTAATTTAGTTATACATCAAGTTACCCTCTGTTTATCTCTGTTTTATCCAGTTTTTTGTAGTTTATGTAGTTTTTCTGTTTACTTGTGCCAAGGGTTAATATAAAGTTTAAGGTCTATATAACTTTACGATACAGTGTTATCATATAAATGTTTATGTCATATCCCTCTGCTTGGAACAAAATTAATTTTGTTACAAAACATTAACAAAGAATAGTATTAGTCATCACAGGGAATCAATTAACTGCAAATAATTATCTGACTTGAAGCATGAAAAACACTGCCTTGTATCCTGGATTCAGATCAAAACTTAATGCAATTTCATAATCCCACAGATCTACAAGAAGTCCATCAAAAGTTGTTGTAAACTAATTGTAAACTAATATGCTCACAGCAAGTTGATGGTATGAGAATGCTGAGTGTTCCAAGGTACTTACATACTGATAAAATATTGGGTTTTACCTGAATAAAACACCTGGTAACGGCAAAGTCCGGTGAAAATCTGATAAGTTTTCGCATGCAACAGTTATATTGTACAATAGAAAAATCTCAATACTTATGAGTTATCAAGAAATAGCCTAACAGATCCGTTTAACCTAAAAAGTGTATCTCTGCAATGAATAGGAAACAAGATGTCTCACCCAAATCACCCCTTTGCCTGCTAGTGAGAGGCCCCCTGCGTCATAGAAGCTGATAAGAACTTCCAGTCTGTAAATTTATGGCATGCAGCTGTGAGCTTGCAGCATCACAGAACCCTAAATGTGAAAAATATCCCCACCCCAGTGGATTTTCTGCTAATAATTGTGATGGTAAAATACACCTTCTGCTGTCAATTATGAGCAATATGGTCCTGGACATAATAGAATTAAAACTCATGTTTAAAAGGAACATATCAGTTATATAATGAAAAATTTTAAGAGACAGTAGTATATTTTTCAAAACCGCAAACCTGTATTGTTCGTATCTGCCCAATCGGCTGCCTTAAGAAGTTATTACCTGCACCAATCCATTTGCCTCGAAGCTCAACAAAAAGTTGGAGACACAGAAAAAATATTAGAAATCACTTTCCATTAAATTTGGTCAGAAGTATAGTGGTAGAAATAGAAGTCTGAATTACCTTAACAAAAAGTCTGTTATCAGTCTGTGGTCCTTGAGATGGACTGGACTGACATGTACAGCAGATCAGGCAGAAAAGAGATTGGAGTTTAGACGTCGCACTCACAGCTTCCATGTATGGAACTCCACATTTCGTCCCCCACGTGTTGCAGTGATTCGCTGTCGACGCACCTCAGTGACAAAGTTCTGGTCCACGACTCAGAAACTGGATGAGACATTCAACTCCAGTGTATGCAGACAGTCATTTTCCCTTGACAGCTTAGGATCTGTGCTGTTCATAGACGTTGGCCATTGTTCCAGGGTGAGGAAACATTGTTCATGGGAGCGTTATCCCCTAGATGAGGCACTGACCTTGTTGAAGGTGAGGTGGTATTGGGACTTCTTGCCAGGATTTAGTGATGTGAAACAGTCCTTGGCCCAGTGTCCAGCGTAAGCAACTGTCCCAGATGTGATGGGTGCCCTACGACACACATATCGGCTGTAAATGCTCAGTTTTATTCTTCCAACCCCAAATCGGCACTGATCTGCGTCCCATGTCAGACGTGTCCATACTCCAGAACGAACAGACCTGTAACAAAATTGAGATAGAAAAAGAAAAACAGGGGGGAGGGAGCTCCCCCACCTTAAATTAAAATAGAGACAGTTCTCAATGAAATCAGCTGCTTACTCTCACTCCTTCCTATGTTGTTTTCCAATAACTGTAATGTTACCAACTTTTAGTAATTAACAAACTCAAGCATTGTGTATCACCCTTCCTTTGAGTCACAGGCAAATGGTGTATCAAATATTGTCTGAGAGAGCGTATCAAGATTGAAATTCATCAGCTGAGATATTGAAGAGGACACGTTGTTTTTGTTGTTGTAACACTATTACTCTAAATAATTCCCCTAAATTGGACTGATTTATTTAGGATCCACACCTGTGTGTTAGATCCATCCTGGTGATTTTTTTCAGAAGATATCAAGAGTCCCAGTCAAACTCAGGAACCTCCTGCTAAAGTGTATAAAAAAAAATGCTGTGTAACTCCATCTATCAAGGAAAAAAAATATAAAAAACACCAAAGGTACATTTTAAAACAGCTCTAAAATCAGTTATGCGCCTGTGTTTAGTAAATTTTTAAGTCAAATTCTGCCGGCCACAAACAATCACCAGCAACTGATGTTGAAAAGTTCATTCACCAGAATTTGCACATTACCAAATGAACAAAGAAAAAAGATTCCTCGGGCTCTAAATTACTGTGTAACAAGGGCATCTGCATTTTGTGGGACCATGAAAATGTGATTACATATAATGAATAATTTGGGGACCGTCCTGTGATGATCCCGTAATATTGTCTATTTCTACTAGGTTTTGGCGCTCTGCAATATCAGTATTTATACTAAAACAATGCAAACCAATAACATTGGTCATAGAGTCCTCAATTTTAGCTGCTTCTTTTAAGGATAACTTCAAAACTGACTCATGACTAAATGTAGTGTCAACAAAATCTGTCAAATTACCGCAATATTTGTTTGCACACACTATTAAGGTACAGTTTAACCCAACTTTTAACTCTGTTTAGTTCTGCTTAATGTGGTTTTCCCAGGCCTGCAAATGAGCAAAAGCTGATAGGATTTACTACTCTCTATTAAACAGCTAGATTGTAGTCTGACAGATTATATCTATTTATTTATTTATTTATTATAACTAGGACTATCAAACAATGAAAACCTATTTATCACTTTTTAATCGCAAATTATATTTAATGTCTGAAAGTATATACATTCATTAGGCATTTTGAAATGCTATTTTGCAATAGATAACGCTAGTTAAAATTACACTCTAACAGAAGGTGTTAGAAAAATATAAATGTCATCATTTTATTTTATCAAGCTACAGGCATTTGGTTTGTTTTAAGAGTTTGCCTTCAGGAAGGTACCATTGTTTTTAACCTTAGATAAAATGATTTCCCCAGATAAGGAATGTCTCCTTTATCTAACTGCACATGAAGCTGGTGATTTGATCATCACCCACAATGAAACTTGCTCCCTTCTTTGTTTACCCCCATGTTGTAAACTCAAGACCGTGATTAAATCCTCCTGACCTCATGTGATGTGTGACAAGAAAGACAAGGGGACAGAGGCAGCCCCGTGTCCGTGTTGGTTTTTTCCCAATTTATAATGCCTCAAACAGATGTTCAATGTTCTGTCAAATTTTTAACAACTGTTCCAAACTTCTAACCACTTTCTAACTTTTAGGCTACAGTTCAAAATAAAAAGTTTTCTCCAAAACTCACCAAAATGCAGGCCGTGGTCTCTCTCCAATGCAACTCACCCAATCAGCTTGCAGCCAATACCTCAAACGTTTTACTGCATTGAAATTCTCCTGCACTTCAACAAACATTATTAATGCATCAACCTTTTTTCTAATGATTTCCAAATTCCCCTTAGTTTTTCACCCATATTTTTACTTATCACTTTTACTTAACAAAATTAAACTGCGCCCCAGTCACCGCTCTTATCTTTAGGCCCACGCGCGTGGAGAAATTCACACACACATACACAAGAGACTTCGAAGCCGCGCACACACAGAGACAGACTCAGACCGAAGCTTCTAATCATTCAAACCATGGATCCCATTTAAACCAAAATAAAATTGTTAAACCGACCAGGACAGACAACGTTTAAGACAGACAGCCTTGCGCGCGCAGAGGGTCTTCTCTTAATACCCTTCCACTCGACGAAACCAACTATTCATTTAAATACCACCTCGGTCTAATCGTCGTGCAATCAGAATCCCCGTTCTGATGCTAGAGAACAATATAAATGTCCCCTTGGGGCCCCTTTTTTTTTAATCTTTTACAGCTCACTTTAAAGGTCTTGCTGTCTTAGCCTCAACTTTTAGATGGTTTTGTATTCTTGGCCGTTCCTATCGCTACGTTTCTTTGGAGAGTCCCCTTTCTCCGAGGTAACGTTCCACCTCAGTGTTAAAACCCCAGACTCGTCAGTCATGGAGAGGGAGCGACCAACTTCCGAGACTATTTTTTATCTTTGTAATTTTATCTTTTTTATTGTCTTTTATTTTATTTTTCAACAGCCTCACAACTTAACGGCTTCTTGGCTTTTATCTCTTTTATCATTTCTATAACAGCCTCACAACTTAACGGCTTCTTGGCTTTTATCTCTTTTATCATTTCTATCTTATTTTACGGTTTTCCGACGTGGACATACAGATAACTCTCATTCTCTCATTTCTCGGTTTCAACATAAATTCTATTTAAACCTATTTGTACTGTTCAGCCTCTGATATTTTGAGAAGAAAGCGTCTCACTTACAGCAACACTTGATTTAGCCTACATCTAATCTTTAGCCAATAGGAGAATCAAAATCTCCTTACTTTTTTTCGGGTCGACCCTGTTTTGCTGTAAGTGATTACTTCTTCGTGCCCAATTTCAAAAGGTTCCTCCACTTTAATGTCACATCCGGGTCACGGCTAACCAAATTGTGATTTATTTATTATTGGCCTAATCCTGCTTCGCTACTAAAGGCCCATTTTTACCCCGGTTTAAGATTTGACAATAAAATAAGGAATCATTGATCAGAGGTAGAACGATTTAAATACATATTTAATTCATAGAAATTAAATATGGAGACAGAGTACATACCATTTACAAGATGTTGTTCTCACCGCGGTGGATAAGTCTGTCTGTCTGAAGTAAGTTTTACCAAGACATTCCTTTTATCAACTTTAAACTCCTCCTACATGGCTCAGTGGGAGGATGACTGACCCCCTCTCCTGCTGACCACCCCCTCAGGACAATAAAACTCCATGTTTATCTTACGCTGGAGCAGGAAGCGACAAACCCCACTCTGCTTTCCTCAGTAACCTCAACTAAGATATATTTTTAATTCTCAACACCAGGAAGTCCACATCTGGTCTTATATTGTTGTCACTTCCAAGAAGGCACCAATGGGATGTCACGTCGTCATCGTCCTGGAACCAATCAGCAACTGGCACCTGCACACTTACATACAAATTTACGACGCCAGCCGTAACACCCCCATTCACAAAAATTAAACACACCCCTGAGTGTTTAATTCACATTAGTTAAAACTCCTAGACAAAGCATCAGCTAGGACGTTATCCTTCCCCTTTTTATAACTAATCTGCAAGTTAAAGTCTTGCAGCAGCAGAGACCAGCGCATCAGCCGATGGTTGGAGTTTCGCATCTGGGAGATGAACACGAGTGGGTTATGGTCAGTGAATACCTGTACGGGTTGTGCGCTAGAACCGATATACACTTTGAAGTGCTGTAAAGCCAACAACAAAGCAAGAGCTTCCTTTTCAATTGTGCTGTAATGAACCTGATGTTTATTAAACTTTTTCGAGAAGTAGCAGACAGGATGCTCCATGCCTTGCTCATCCTCTTGTAGAAGCACAGCTCCAGCACCACACAAATCAACGTCAAGTTTAAAAGGACGCTCAAAATTAGGTGCAGCCAGCACTGGTGCACTGCACAACAATACTTTGGCAGATTCAAACGCAACCTGACAAGACGAAGACCAAACAAAAGGTCTCAGTGGACTAACGAGTTCAGTCAGTGGACTAACCACATCTGAAAAATTTTTACAAAACCCACGATAAAAACCACACATTCCCAAAAATCGCCGCAAATCTCTTTTGTTCTGCGGAACAGGGAAATCAATTATTGCTTGCACTTTAGCAGCAATAGGGCGCACCTGTCCTTGACCAATCTGCTATCCTAAATATGTGATTGTAGCTTTTCCAAACTCACATTTTGACAGGTTCAAAGTGAGAGAAGCATCACGAAAACGATTGAACACCTCTGAAAGAGTGTCTAGGTGTTCTGACCAAGTACCAGAATAAATGACTACGTCATCCAAATATGCTTCACAGTTTTTCACTCCAAACAATACTTTTTTCATTAACCGTTGGAATGTAGCAGGTGCGTTACGCAACCCAAAAGGCATAACGGTATATTGAAGGAAAATATCAGGAGTGACAAAAGCAGAAATTTCAGAAGCTCTTGGCGTTAACGGAACTTGCCAGTAACCTTTTAACAGGTCCAACTTTGTGACAAATTTAGCGGAAAAGAATCAGGTTTGGTGACAGCATTAATCTTTCTATAATCAGTACAAAATCTAGCCATGTTATCTGGTTTTGGAACTAGAATACAGGGCGAGCTCCATGCACTGTTACTGGGTACGGCTAAATGCTGCTCAACCAGATAAGCTACTTCTTGTTGTATTAAAACACGCTTTGTTGGATTTACCCTATAGGCATGTTGTTTAAATGGCTTCTCAACCTCCACCTCAATATCATGGCGCAGCACGGATGTTTGGTGTGGATGGTCTGAGAAAAGCAACAAGTTAGCTTCAATCAGGTCAATGATATCTTTTTGGGCAGGCTGTGACAAATGAGATAGGAAAGATTCCAAATTTCCCAACACTTCTGAATTTTGCAAGCAAGCCATAGGCATGCAACCAGTGTTCTCCCTCAAGTTATCATCTGCTAAATGATATGGTGGGGATGAAGAACAAACCAAAGCAGAAGCAACTGAAGAGTTTTTATCTGCAACACCTTCCCTGGAAATGTAATGTTTGAGCATGTTAATATGACAAACTCTTGTTTTTCGTTTTCGATCAGGAGTCTTAATCACATAGTTTGTTTCATTAATTTTTCTGTCCACCTCATATGGTCCAGAACATTGAGCACCAAGACTCGAACCACTCAAAGGAAGTAACACCAGAACTTTTTCACCTGGAGTGAAATTTCTTTTCACAGCTTTTTTTATCATATCGAGCTTTCATTTTCTTCTGAGCTTTAGCTAAGTTTTCTTGGGCCAACTGACATACATGAAATAGACGGTCGTTAAAACTACTAACATAGTCCAACACATTATGTTCAGTTTGACACGACTCTGACGACCATTTTTCCTTAACAAGTTGGAGTGGACCCCGAACGGTGTGTCCAAATACTAAATCTGCCGGACTGAATCCAAGGGATTCCTGGATTGTTTCTGTAACGGCAAATAATAGAAGTGGAAGACCCTCGTCCCAACTTCTACCAGATTCAAGGCAGTACTTGCGCAACATTGTTTTTAAAGTTTGATGAAACCTCTCCAGCGCACCCTGAGACTCTGGATGATAAGGGCTGGAGGTTTGATGTTTAATTTTCATTTCCTTCAAAACCTGAGCAAACACATTTGTCATAAAATTTGTCCCTTGATCTGTCTGAACAACTTTTGGCAAACCAAAAGTTGAGAAGAAAGTTATGAGAGCTTTCACAATGTTCTTTGCCTTTAACGTGCGTAATGGAATAGCTTCCGGAAAACGAGTGGCAGCACACATTATTGTTAAGATGTACTGATAACCTGACTTAGTTTTTGGCAGAGGCCCCACACAATCCAATAAAACTCGCTCAAATGGTTCACCAAGCACTGGAATGGGATGAAGAGGTGCTGGTGAAATCGGTTTATTTGGCTTTCCCACTAACTGGCATGTATGACATGATCTACAATAATTCACCACATCTGACTTTAACTTAGGCCCAAAAAAATTACGCAACACACGATGATAGGTTTTCTTAACACCAAGATGTCCAGCCAAGCTGGCATCATGTGCAAGACTCAGAATCTGATACCTGTAATCTTTTGGCACAACCACCTGATTTATTCTTTGCAGATCACCAGAATCTGGAGACCAAGACCTCATCAGCACACCGTTTTCAACAAAATAGGTCACCGGGGCTTTAGATTCGCTCTTATCTGCGATAGAAAAACAGGAACTCAGTGATGGATCATTCTGCGCTTTAATCAACATTTCTCGTGTAATGTTCAAACTCAAAGTTTCATCTTTGGGAATAAGTTCAGGAGCGTCACATGTTGACATTTTTACAGAGTCATTTAAATCAAAGCCATCTTCATCTAGTGTAGCCATGAAAGACCCAGATAAATCTATAACGTCACCCATTTTACGAGCTTGCGCACGTGTAACTGCACATGCAGGAAACACATTCAAAGTGGCAGCTGAGTCAGTCACAGAAGTAAGCGAAACTGGGACATCAACAACTTCTGGTGCCGGAAACACTTGTCCACCAGCTAAGTCATTACCAAGGATGAAGGAAACTCCTTCAATAGGTAATCATGGACGCACGGCTACTTTAACACGTCCCGAAACTAATGGTGAATATAAGTGCACCATATGCAAAGGAGCTTTGATTACACTCATTTTTATTCCCCACACAATAATATCTGAACCACAAGATGATTGGTTAGATAAAGGCAGCACGGATTCTAACAAGAAAGAGTGATGAGCACCTGTATCTCTAAGGATTGTAATTGGAACTTTATCCTTTTCCTCACCCGTCAAAGAAACAAAGCCCTGCGAGATAAATGGCAAAAACTGTGGATCAACATCAACTTTGGGTTTTTGTTGAATGTCACAGCGTACATTCGGCTGGGAAGTTGACCTTATTAATCCCACACCTGCAGGGGTTTTCATGTTTTTAGCACCTTTTTTCTTCAAGACTGGGCATGCAGCAATTAAATGTCCAGGTGTGTGGCAATAAAAGCAATCACGATTGTTTGCTTTTGAAGCAACTGATGGCAGATTTCGACTCACTGACCTTACAGATGCATTTTGTCGTTCAGATGCATTTTCTGAAATTGAATTCTGTGAAGGAAATACACTTTTGTGAGTCAAAATAAATTCATCAGCCAAAAGTGCAGCATTTGCCAATGATAATGCTTTCTGTTCATTTAAATAAGTTACAATCCTTTCAGGTAAACACTTCTTAAACTCTTCCATCAGAATTAGTGATTTCAAGTCGTCAATAGTTTTAACTTTACACAAATAACACCACTTATCAAACAAAACGTTCTTCTCTCTTGCAAACTCAACAAATGTCTGATTAGCAGTTTTACTAAGACTTCTGAATTTCTGCCGATATGCTTCAGGGACAAGTTCATAAGCTTGCAAAACAGTTTTCTTAAGAATGTCATAATCTAAACTGTGTTCAATTGACAAGCTTGAACACACTTCTTGGGCTTTTCCAACAAGCTTACACTGCAACAACAGTGACCAGAATTCTTTCGGCCATTTTAAAGCAACTGCTATGCGCTCAAATGCGCTAAAATAAGAGTCAACCTCAGACTCATGAAATGGCGGAACCAATGTGATGTGTTTGCTAATGTCAAAAGGAACAGAAACAGAAGAACCTGTGCTTGGTGGTTGTGGTGAAACTGCAGATGCACCGTTTTGGAGTTCAAGAGCTCTGATTCGAAGACGCATGGCTTCCACTTCCAGCTCTTTGATATGGTTCTCCACCTCCCTAATATGGAGTGTGAGACGCAGATCCTCAGACGACATACCTTCAAGAGATTTGGTGCTGGGTTCTGAGCTTGCAGCAGTCACATCAGCCAGTGCTGCATCACCAACTGCTCCAAGTGCGGTGTCTTCGACTTCCTTCACTGCAGCTGTTTGCAACACACCTTTTTCCACCAGTTTTTCACACAGTATTTCCTTCAGTTCCGACTTTCGATCACTGGAAGACACCTTAACATCATAATGGTCAGCCAACATAAGCAGATCACTTTTTCTACATTTTTCCAATTTTGTCCAAGAAGGTGAACTAACAAAATCCTCAAGAGAAAATCCCTTCTCCATAAGTGCCCCGTGTGCAAAATAAAACTGCTAATCAGAAGAATGTGCGAACACCTACCAAACACAGAACGAGAGAAGAAAGGACGAGCCCCCAGTTTAATATGTTACGACCTGTCTAGGGTTGGCCAGACCATAACATATTAAAGAGTTGATTCATCCTCTTCCCATCCCAAGCAGCTCACAAATACAAAGTTGTATATGGTTAGAAAGTAATTTATTTACAAAAAGGAAAATAGTTTTAAAGTAACACAAATGAAGCAAACAACTTCAGAGAGAGCTATGTGCCGAAAATAACAAATAAAAGGCAACTGTCTAAAAAAAAGAAATAAACCAACTTACCTACTGCAACATAAGTAAACAAATGACAGTCACCTTACCTCACTAACTAAGAAAACAGGAGAAAGCTTAAGTAACAGAAACGGCAGCTCACTCCTACAAGCTCCAGAACAGAATGCTAAAAGTGTGGCTGGTTGGGAAGAGTGGAGGACGGGGCCCAGGAAGTCCACATCTGGTCTTTTACTGTTGTCACTTCCAGGAAGGCACAAATGGGATGTCACGTCGTCACCGTCCTGGAACCAATCCGCAACTGGCACCTGCACACTTACATACAAATTTACGACGCCAGCCGTAACAACAACAAACTGATTTTGCTACAGATTTTTTTAATATGAAGCTCACAGTACAGGGATGTCTTTCATATATAGTGGTTACTAGGTTGTTTTTTAACCTCCAAAATAATTTTTGCACTGGCCGCAATCAGCAGGCATAAACTTTGTTGTATGCAATCTGCCGGTAGTAACACAGAACTATCAAAAAGCAAGTTAAAGAACCAAAGTTCAACTTAAACAATGTGAATTGAGGTTAAATTAGCTTGACTAATTCAGAACAACATTGACATGTGTTTCAACTAGTGTTGCGCCGATGCCATTTTTGGCCCTGATACCGATACCCGATACCTGGCTGTGCAGTACTGGCCGATACCAATACCATCTGTTTGAAATTGATGTGTGTGTATATATGAAGAACTGCATACTACTGAGGTTAGTAGAACTTTTTATTGCCTACCTGGAATGGGTGACATTAGTTTAATAAACTTTTGGCTCTCAAATGCCATAATAGTGCAACTTTCATGAACTTATATAACATGTATAATACTAGTCGGGAGAGAGAAGGCTGCGTTCAAGTGACATACAAACATCAAAATGGTATCGGTGCCCTATTTGTTGGTATGTGCCGATACCGATACCACCATTTTAGTGCGGGATCTGGGCCCCGTCCCATACTGGTATCGGTATCGGCGCAACACTAGTTTCAACCCATTCACAATGCAAATCCCAAGTTAACCAGAACATTATTATTTCTAAAGACTGATTTGCTCAGTAAAATGATTACCTTAGGAGCACTTGAAATTATCAATGCAATGGGGGGGGGGGCACTGCAGTGATCAGTCGCTAAAATCGGTTACTTTAAAGTTACCAAAACACCTTTAAATGGACTTTAATATTCCATATTAATGCGTGAATAAGGCTCATAGCACTATAAAATGATGGCGGAGCAGAACAAACAAGCTTTATGCTTGGAACGGGCTTTTATAGAAAAAAACAGAACCGGAAATTACCAGAAGCTAATAGCATTTTGGTTAGCGGACTTTCGGCGCTAACAAATAAAAGCTTCGGTTTTATTTTAGTCTGGGTTTTTTTTTATTTTAGACTGGGGGTTGTCCTGTGGGAGCAAGCTTTTGCACCGATTGACCCCTGCAGAGAAGCCGTCTCTCTGAAAGTGTGAAAATCTTCCGCTCACAAACCCCTCCAGAATTTTCCTCCGGTCAAACGTTCAGAATTCGATCTGACTTCATCTTTTCATCATGATTTTAAATGGCACAACACAACCATCTTTCAGTCGGATTTATTAATTAGTCCCAGGCCAATTAATAACTACAGTTCTTTTAAACATTTAACCCTCAGTTTCCCTCATCCAAAAGGCAAAGCAATAAAACCTTAACTTTACACTCAGTTTTTGGATCAGTTGTCAGACTTCTTATATGATTTGGTGTTAAACACTGACAAGGTTATTATAGTGGGGGATTTTAACACTCATGTTGATACAGAATGTGATAACCTTAGTGTAGTCTTTAAAACTATCCTAGATTTAATAGGTTTTGCTCAAAATGTGCATAAACCGACACACTCTTGGCTGCGTGTGGGCCGACATCTTGAATGTGATGTTTAAACAACTGAGTGAACTAAGATTTGCTACCTCTTTTTTGAATCCATTTTTGACTTTTATTTCCACATACATTTTGCATGTTTGGTTTAGTAGTGAGTAGAGTTTCCACGGTTGTTGAATCAGAAAATCACTGTAACAGGGAATTGCTTTTGGTTCAATAAAGGCAACAACTTGTGGAATAGTAATTGTTTGTGTTCATTCCAATTCAGAGTTACATGGTCTTCAGAATATATAGAGCTATCTCTTTTCGAGTTAACATCTGTTGTTAACTTGAAAAGAGTTAACAACAGATGTACTTGTATTTGTCTTTTTACCTTAACCTTAACTCGTTATCAGTGTACAGTTTTGGTTGGTGAAAATTCACATTGAGGTTTCAGAAGTAAAACAATTAGGGACACATCTAAAAGTTCCAGGACACCAGACCTCGAGGACTGGAACTGAGGACCACTGCTATAGACCATTGTCCTATCTTCAGGATCATCAGTATTTCACTGAAGTCCTTTTGTGGCCTGGGTCCAGTACTTTCTTTTCTTTTTGACAAAATAAATCTCAGAAAGCTGAACACTTTTTATGATCTTTGGCAGTTGGTGCAGCATACTCCATGGAAGCTTATTGTCATCTTTGAAAAGGAACTTGGCTCCAGAAAACAGAGAGAACCTCTTCTATTGATAAGCATGTCCATGTCCCTTGGGCTGACATTGCATACATTTAGATTTTTGGGCATCATGTGACATTTCCAAACCAATGTAATATAACCAAAAACAAACACAAACACACTTATTCATAGGTTAATAGTATGAGTTTCTAAATGACAATTGTATTTTACCTTCATCAAACACATCTACGAACTGGTTTTATTTGGTCCTTCATATCCCCAATCCTATTATTATTCCCACTGTACTCTTGAATTTTTTTTCTAACCTTTAAGAAATACCTCACAAACAGAGAACAGCAACAACAACCACTTCAGTCAAGAAGGTCTCTTGTAAATCTGTCTTTATCAATGTGTATTTGTGCCTGTTCGTGTGATTCAAAGCTTTTCTATCTGTCAGAATGATGAAAGGTGAGAGGGAGAAAAAAAGGTATATTTACTATCTAGCTTTATACAGCAACATTTCAAAAATCTTTGAAATGGAGAATAACAGACAGAAGGAGCAGAGACAGTAAAAAGGAGAGTGGAAAAGATATCACTGACTGTGGTTTGATGTCAAGGTCATATTTATTTGCTAGAAAACCAAGTGATACACTAGACACTAGAAAATAGTTAGACTGAAGACTCATGCAAACACACTACGCATACAAAATCTCTTCAAGACATCCACATGGACACACAACCATTTGTCACATTTGTGAAAGCCTACATGCTCTGAGTTATTGTCAACCTTCACTGCATCAACATTTGCAAAGTGAATTTTTGTTTTACTTAAACATTCTATTTGATGATATTAGTTCCTTTACCATGTAGTAATCATCCAGTATGTACTAATTTAAAATTATTATGAATCCAGGCTTCTTGTTAAATTTAATTACCTCTATGAAATGACAACAAAGTTTGTGCAATATTTAATGTCTCTCATAATGCATTGGAAATTTAACTAAATAATAGTCACTTATAGACTTAGACAAACTTTGTCATTTTGTATGTACAAAACGAAATTTCGTTGCATACAGCTTAAGACAAGGTAATGAGATTGCAATTGAATTAAGATAACATTACAATATAAAGTTTAGCAGGGATAAGAATGTAACAATGCAAGAGAAAAGATTTAAAAAAAAATGAGAAATACAATGTTTGTAGTGCAAAAAAAATAATGGTGCAAAAAAGGCATTAATTTGAAAAGTTCAATGTTGGCAGTGCAAAATAATAATGGTGCAAAAATGCAGTAAACGTTCAGTTGTGTGCTTTTAAATTTAAATGGGTTATAAAAGTTTGGCAATGTTGGCAGTGCAAAATAATGATACCAAATGGCCATAAAGTTCAGTTCTGTGCATATGTGATGCAGAGTCCAGTTTAGAGTTCAACAGTCTGATGGCAATGGGGAAAAACCTCTTCTCTGTAGTACCAGTCGTTGTCGTCTCTGATGAGGCCCACCACCGTTGTGTCGTCTGCAAACTTCACGATGTAATTGGTGTGGAACCTGGTGACGCAGTCGTGTGTCATCAGAGTGAACAGCAGGGGGCTCAGGAAGTCTAGCAGCCAGTTGTGAAGGGGTGTGCTGAAGCCCAGATGTTCCAGTTTTCCCACCAGATGCTGTGGGATGATGGTGTTGAACGCTCAACCGAAGTCCAGAACCAGCATCCGCGCGTGTCTGTTCTTCTCCTCCAGGTGTGCCAGGCTCAGGTAAAGAGCGGAGGAGATGGTGTCCTCAGAGGAGCGGTTCCGCCGGTAGGCAAACTGAAATGGGTCGAATGTTGGGGGTTGGGGGGTGGGGGGGGGGGGGGACTGGAGACCATGTGTTCTTTTACCAGCCTTTCCAGAGCACTTCATCATGATGGGAGTCAGTGCAACAGGCCGTTAGTCGTTAAATGAGGTGACTTGAGGTTTCTATGGCACCAGAATGATGGAGGCAGACTTAAAGCATGCTGGCACTGTGGCTTGGTACAGGGAGGTATTAAAAATGTTTGCGAGCACACCAGCCATCTGAACTGCACATTCCCTGAATCACCGCCCAGGTATGTTGTCGGGGCCTGGGGCCTTCCGTTGGTTGACTCTGCTCAGAGTCAACCAACGGACACAAGTCGACACAAGTCGGCTGTGTCAATGCAGAGTGCCTCCTCTTCTTGATGGGGAACAGCTTTCACTGCTGGAGTATTGTTTAGTGCCTAAAATCTCCCAAAGAAGTTATTTAGTCTGTTAAAGAAGTCAGCATCAGCTTCACCCATCAGGGGGGAGGGTGTGTTGTAGTCTGTAATCGCCTGTATGCCTTGCTACATGCTCCTGGTGTTTCTGCCGTCGTGGAAAAGAGCCTAGATTTTCTGACTGTGGCTCCGCTTCGCAAACCTCATGGCATGGTTCAAGTTGGTTCTCGCTGTTCTCAGTGCCTCCTTGTCACCAGACTTGAAGGCTGAGTTTCGTGCTATCAGCATTTGTTGAACCTCCTCAGTCATCCAGGGTCATTGGTTGGCCCGGGTGATGATGTTCATTGTGGTGCTGACGTCCTCAATGCATTTGTTAATGTAGGCTGACACAGTCATGGCAGACTCATCAACATTGATCTTCTTGTCATATGTTGATGCAGCTTTGAACATATCCCAGTCAGAGCATTCAAAACAGTCCTGGAGTGCCTCCATGGCCCCCTTGGTCCATGGAGGCTCTGATCAGCAGCGGCTTGTATGCAGGAATTAGCATTACAGATAGGTGGTCTGAAGAGCCGAGGTGGGGACGGGGGGCTGCTCTGAATGCGTCTTTTATATCGGTGTAAACCAAGTCTAGAGTGTTCTCTCCCGAGTTGGAAAATCCACGTGTTGGTTGAAATGAGGGAGAACAGTCTTGATATTGGCCTGGTTAAAATCCCCAGCAAAGATTAAAACACCCTCCTTGTGTGCAGATTGCAGCTCAGTGATAGTCCGATAGTGAACACTCATAGCCTCTTTAGTATTAGCACTGAGAGGCACATAAACAGCAGTGATACTAACAACAGTAAACTCCCTGGGCAGGTAAAAAGGTCTGCAGTCAACAGTCAAAAGCTCGATGTCCGGAGAGCAGTAGCTGGTGACAGATCTAGCATTTTTACACCCGTTGTTGTTGATGTAAACACATGGCCCGCCCCCTCGGAATTTACCGCTGAGTCCACTGTTGCTGTCGGCGCGGAAAGTAGCAAGCCCCTTCAGGCTAACGCCGTTGTCCGGTATCGAGCCATGTCTCCATCAGGATGAGTGCGCAGCAGTTTCGTAGATGATCTATTGTTGTCCAGTCAGTGGACGTTGGAGAGCAAGATTTTAGGGATCAGCGATTTGTTGGAGATTGCTTTTTGCTTCATTGTTAGTCCACCTCGACAGCCGCGTTTCCGCTGTCGGTCCCAACGCCTTCGCTTGCTCCTTTTCCGGCGTGTGCTGCTCGGCGAGTCCGCTGCATGACTTGTGCCCGAAGCACTCCGAAGCCTCGTAAAAAATCTAGAGTAGTTGTAGTCATGAGTCCAAAAACACTTGATGACCGTAACTCCACCTACTGGATCTATATATATATATATATATATATATATATATATATATATATATATATATATATATATATATATATATATATATTAGTGCTGTCAAACAAATTTTACAAATTTTAATCGCGATTAATCGCATAATGTCGATAGTTAACTCGAGATTAATCGCAAATTAATCGCATATTTTATCCTTTTATTTCTGAAAGTGTAATAGCCTGTTTGGGCATTTTAATATGCAATTTTGCAATAAATGAACCTAATAAAATACATGCTTGTACAAAAAATATTTTGATTTTGTTATTTTTCAAGCACTTTTCAGAATTGGAATGAAAACATCCTGGTGCCAAATGTTAAACTCTGGACTATAATGGCTATATGAGTAATCATGACGCCCTGATGTTTACACAGTGTGTAAACAAATGTGTAAATAAATACCTGTTTTCATGCCGATATATTTTCTTTGCCTCTTAAACAAAGATAGACATGGTATTATGCATAAACATATAAATTAATAAAAATTGTACCTTTCAATAAAGTCATAAGTTTTGTTCATTTCTTCTCTCTCTCTCTCTCTCTCTCTCTCTCTCTCTCTCTCTCTCACACACACACATCTGAGCTTTCACACCAACAACCATAATTTCTTTGAATATTTTTTCTTGCTGTTTCTATCCATATTCATAAAGTTTAAGCCTGAGAGACTGTTTAGTAACTCCATGTCCTTCGTTTGGCAACGTAATTTAGCCTTAGTTTGTCAAATACAGAGAAAACTAATTAATAAGCATTAAAGTACGGTTTATGGGTTGGGGTTTCTGCAATGTTATCAGCATTAAAAACTCATCTTCAGAACCAGTGTCTGCTTAAAATGGTGATCTGCACCATGTAATCTACTTTCAGCAGTTATCACCGGTTATTGCACCGTAAACTGCAGAAAATACGTGCAGAGTTGCTCTCTCTGCCTTTACTACCGTCGGCTCCTATGGCGGAGGAATATTTCAGCTGGATACACTCAAATGTAGTGCAGGCAGGCCTCTTAATAACCCCTATTTCGTCACTTATTTTAGAGCCCAAATAAGCGATTTCACTTTCAGAAACCTGCCCAAAAAAAAACGCAACCTGTGACTCATGAAATTTAGAAGCGCTTTTAGAAAAAAGAAGCCCAAAGTCGCATGTGTCCGAGGGTAAAAGAAACTTTGCGCTCATTGTTGGCAACAGTGAGCGCAGCGCGGGTCTGTTTTGCTACAGTTTTCTAGCACTCTTGAAACTACGGAAAGCGCCGAGGGTAAAAGAAATACAGTCCGGAGAGCACGGCGGGGGGAAAAACATTAGGGAACGGTGTGTGTGTTTTGACGCGCGATTAACGGCGACAAAAAAATTGTCGCCGTTAAAATGGGTTTACGTTAACGCCGTCCAATATATATATATATATATATATATATATATATATATATATATATATATATATATATATATATATATATATATATATCTCAGTGACGTGCTGTAGGGTTCATAGCTGGTGAGGCACTGACGTCATCAGAGTCTGATTTACAAATATATACACTCTACAGAGTAGACTCGTTGCAAAGTGCTGAAGGAGACTGATTGAGCCAAATCAATTCACCAAGAGACATGGAAAAATATTATTTCTGCATTTGTAACACATTCTAAACATATAACATACATTAGGCACATTTCATTACAAAAACAAAACATGAATAATTATCGCTGTCTTACCTCTACTTATAAATCAAGTCCATGCGCCGCTCTTTCTGAGCAACAATATCCGTCATTTTCCGGGAAAAGTTCTCTTTATCTTCTTCAGTTTTAAAAGTCTCTCAGTCTAAATGGAGCTCACTACCAGGGAGGAAAGCCTTCCTTGATCAGTCCCATTCCGGCTGTATGTTTATAGTCTTTTTAGTGCTTTACTTGTTTAGCATAACTCACTAATAATACATCCATAACTTGCTGTCACTCTACAGTTTTGGATCACTGCCTAGAGGCCAAGGAACTGCCGGCCTCACCTACAGCCAGTGCTTTGCCGTTTATGATCGGCCAGCAGCACACAAAAACATGTTACCTGCACACAGTTTGATGGCTGAAACACAATAAGCTACAGTGTTGCCAACTCCTCAGTAAGGAAAGTAGCTATTGGCTGTGCTAAAAGACGCTGAATGACGTCATCACCTAATTTGCATAACGTGCTACATGATGTGATGTGCATGTTATTGACGCTGTGGGAGAAATAACGTTGTTAGAGAGAGACATAAAGTGAGTAAAAACACTCAGAATATATACAGAGCTACTTTTTCCTGTCCATTAATGTTTATTTATTTATTATTATTTTTTTAATTTTTTATTCATGTTTATTTTATTACAATACTAACCCTCCTCCTTTACCCGGGTTTGAGACCGGCAAAATGAACCATAAAGAGACAGTATGGCGGAGTTACAAAAAAAAAATTAAACTTTTTTTTAACGTTTTCTTTTTTCCCTTGTGGTTCACCAAGGAGCCTACAAATCATGGTAAAACACGAACATGTGGTTGTGTGAATCAAATGCCGGGTATTTATGTAGGATAAAATATTTCAAATTCAGTTATTTATGATCAACCTGCGCACATTTAGAAGAAATCTTCTACGCTTCATTCTAAGATGAAAAATCCACATATGGCTTGTGGTCTCTGCTTCAATAATTCTCGCAAATAGGCTCAATAGGCTGAAATCAGGGAAACAGGTGAGACATCTAAGGTGAAATTTAGTCATTGAAGAGGAGAGGAAGAGAGTGAGAGACAAATTGGAGGCCACAGAGGAGAGAATCATAACAGATTCGGGAGAGGAAAACAAGCGAGAATCAGAAAATTTCTCTTTTTCTCTCCTGACTTTACGTCGTTTACGTCAGCAGAGGAAACATTTAATTTGGCCTGAAAGTTTTATTTACCAGATTAAATTGAGTGACTCGGTCTCTATGGATTGCACAGCGCCGCGCTGCTCATGGTGCCGCGACTTTGAACCGGTGACAAGCTCTGACGCGCATGACACACCGCTGTCGTTACCGCTGCTCCTGGGGTATTTTTTTACTATGCTCACGCACAGATCTGTAATACTTCTCATTGTGATTCAGACAGGCGCAGACTGCACCGTGCAGTTCATTTTAAAGAGGCAGTTTTAGCGCATATTCAGACAGAAAAGGGCTGGGGGAGCTGAGGTGTGTTGCCGTGGGCGTGATTACCCGCTGAAGGTAACCGCTGTGAAACAATCAGATTAATCTGATTGTTTCACAATAAAACTTTCAGATTTCTCTGATTAATAACATCTTTATGGAGTGCTACAGTTATTATTACTCTGTGCTGCTTCACCACTTCTTGCTCGCTTGCTCGTCACACAAATCGGACACATATAAAACTGCTTTGTGTTCGTAATGTGAAGGAAACAAGACATGTATTTATATTAGGGCTGTCAAACGATTAAAATTTTTTATTTGAATCGATTAATCGCATAATGTCGATAGTTAACTCGAGATTAATTGCAAATTAAATGCATGTTTTAGCCTTTTATTTCTGAAAGTGTAATAGCCTGTTTGGGCATTTCGATATGCAATTTTGCAATAAATGACACTAAAAAAAATACATGCTTGTACAAAAAATATTTTTATTTTGTTATTTTTCAAGCACTTTTTAGAATTGGAATGAAGACATCCTAGTGCCAAATGTTAAACTCTGAACTATGATGGCTAAATGAATAATCATGACACAGTGATGTTTACACAATGTGTAAATAAATTTGTAAATTAATACCATGCCAATATATTTTTTTGCCTCCTAAACAAAGATAGACATGGTATTAGGCATATACATATAAATTAATACAATTTTTACATTTTAATAAAGTCATACATTTTATTGTTCGTTTTTTCACTCTATCATACATCTAATTCTGAGCTTTCACACCAACAACAATAATTTTGCTTGCTGTTTATATCATTTTCGTACAGTTTAAGCCTGGAAAAAGGTTTTAAATTTCCAGGTCATTCCAGTCTTACACTTTGCTTGCAACTGGGCAGGAGCTTAGTACCCTGGATGAGACTGTTTAGCAACTGTTAAGAAACTCCAGGTCCTTCGTTTGGCAACGTAATCCAGCCTTAGTTTGTCAAATACAGAGAAAACAAATTAATAAGCATTAAAGTACGGTTTATGAGTTGGGTTTCTGCAATGTTATCAGCATGTTAAAAACTCATCTTCAGAACCAACGTCTGCTCAAAATGGTGATCTGCACCAAGTAATCTACTTTCAGCAGTTATCACTGGTTATTGCAGCCGTAAACTGCAGAAAATACATGCAGAGTTGCCCTCTCTGCCTTTGCTACCGTCGGCTCCTATGGCGGAGGGATATTTCAGCTGGATACAAAGTGTCTAGCGCAGGCAGGTCTCTTAATAACCGCTGTTTCGTCACTTACTTTAGAGCCCAAATAAGCGGTTTCACTTTCAGAAACGTGCCAAAAAAAAAAAAAACGCAACCCGTGACTTATAAAATTTACAAGCGCCTTTAGAAAAAAAACAAGCCCAAAGTCGCATGAAATAAACAATCTGTGCAACAGTGAGCGCGGGTCTGTTTTGTTACAGTCTCTAGCAAACTTGAAACTACGGAAAGCGCCAAGGGTAAAAGAAACACAGTCCGGAGAGCATGGCGGGGAAAAAACATTAGGGAACGGTGTGTGTGTTTTGACATGCAATTAAAGACCATTGGTCCAAGGACTGAACCCTGTGGTACTCCACAAGTGACCCTTTAAATAAGATTTATTATTAACAAAAAAAAATGGGATCTGTCCGATAGATAATATTTAAACCAGTCTTATGCTTTCCCATTAATCCCTACAGTATGCTAAAGTCTTTGTAGGAGAATATTGTGATCAACTGTATCAAATGCAGCACTGAGATCTAACAGGACAAGTACAGACAAAAGTCCATTATCTGAGGCTATGAAAATATTATTAGTGACCTTCACCAGAGCTGTTTCAGTGCTATGTAGAGCTCTGAAGCCTGACTGAAACTCCTCAAGTAGGTCATTACTTTGTAAATGTTCACAAAGTTGATTAGCAACTACTTTCTCAAGAATTTTAGATAAGAAAAGAAGATTAGATATAGGTCTGTAATTTACTAACTCATCTTGAGCAAGAGATGATTTCTTAAGTAAAGGTTTAATAACTACTTTAGCTACTTTAAAGGCCTGTGGTACATATCCATTTACCAAGGATAGATTAATCATGTCTAAAATAGTGCCACTGATCAGAGGGAATATCTCTTTAAACAACTTGGTTAGGATCGGGTCTAACATACAGATAGAAGGTTTAGATGAAGCTAGAATTTTAGATACCTCAGAAAGCTCTACTGCTATTAAACAGTTCAAACACTGTGCAGGTTCTAAAGATTCCTCCCACGCTGCCTCACTATCCTTACTGAGGATAAGGTAATCATGTTTGGGAGGATGCCAATTATTTTATTTTTAATGGAATCAATTTTATTTATGAATAATCCCATAAAGTCATTACTGCTAAGAGCTAAGGGAATGGATGGATCAACGGAGCTGTGACTCTGACTACGTTTGGGAACTCTATTGAAGAGAAATTTATGATTATTTTTATTCTCCTCAATTAATGATGAAAAATATGCTGCTCTAACTCTGCGAAGGGTCTTTTTATACAAGAATAGACTGTCTTTCCAGATTAAGTAGGATTCCTCTTGGTGTGTAAGGCGCCATTTTCTCTCCAATTTCCTAACATTGTGCTTCAATGAACGCAGCTCTGAATTAAACCAGGGAGCCAGCTTCCTGTGAATAGTCACCTTCTTTTTCAAGGGAGCTACATTGTCTTATGCAGAACGCAATGACAAAGACACACCGTTAACAAAGACATCTATTTGTGAATGGGAAGAAACAACATTGCTGCTATCTGCAGGGTATTTCTGCACTACTGGAGATATTAAAAGGGGGCCAGACTCTGTAAAGTTTGATGCAGCATTATCCGATAAAGATCTACTATAATGGAACCCTCTTTAGGGGGTGGAGAACTCAGTTAGATTAAACTCAAATGTTATAAAAAAAAAGATCAGATAGGACAGGGTTGTGAGGAAATACTGTTCATTCTTAGACTTAGACATGGACAACTTTATTGTCATTTTGTGTGCACAGAGTGCGCACAGAACAAAATTTCGTCTAAAATTTCTTCAAACTTCAATTTCTTTCTTCACAAGCAATGCCAAATGTTAGTACAAGGTCTAAAGTATGGAGCCAAGAGTGTGGTGGTTTATTCAAAACCAATTGAATCTAGGATAGTTTTAAAGGCTATACTAAGGTTATCACATTCTGTATCAACATGAGTGTTGAAATCCCCCACTATAATAACCTTGTCAGTGTTTATCACCAAATCAGATAAGAAATCTGACAACTGATCCAAAATCTGAGTGTAAGGGCCTGGTGGACGATACAAAACAACAAACAGAAGAGATTTTATTGCTTTGCAGTTTGGATGAGGGAAACTGAGGGTTAAATGTTCAAAAGAACTGTAGTTATTAGTTGGCCTGGGACTAATTAATAAATCCGACTGAAAGATGGTTGGCATTCCTCCTCCTCTTCCCACAGATCCGGGAATGTGGAAATGTACATAATTGAAGGGAGTTGACTCATTTATACTAACATAGTCCTCTTTAGCCAGGTTTCCGTGAGACAAAATAAATCGATCTGATTATCGGAAATCAATTAATTAACTAACAAAGTCTTTGGAGGGAGAGACCTTATATCTAACAGACCACATTTAATTGTTTGTTGTTTTTTTTGGTTCAAAGTGAGCCATATTGATTTTTATTAGATTTTTATGATTGTTCCTTCTAGATCAGTTTTTGATCTATTCAGTTTTGGCCATGGGAAAGAAACCGTCTCAATAGGGTAATGAGTGGGTAACAGTACAGAAGCTACAGAGAGGTGTGTTAAACTACGGCTCTGCTTCCTGTTCTGGACCCTTGGTTGTCAGCATTTAGGAGAACTTGTAAATCTGACCAGATTCCTAGAAAGAAGAGCTGCACCATCCAAATTGGGATGGATGCCGTCTCTCTGGATCAGACCAGGTTTTCCCCAGAAGGTTTGCCAGTTATCAATGTAGCCCACGTCGCTTTCAGAACACCACCTAGACAACCAGTGGTTGAATGATGACATGCAGCTAAACATGTCATCACTGGTCAAATCAGGCAGGGGACCAGAGAAAATTACGGAGTCCGACATTGTTTTAGCATACTTATACACCAAAGCAACACCAACTTTAGTGACCTACGATCGGCGTGACCGGGTGTCACTACCGCCAGCGTAAATAACAATCTTCGATGTTGCCCGTTCTGACACATGGCAGGCATTTGACTATGGTCCCTGGTGTCTCTAGTGCCACGTTTCTGACAACAGAGCTGCCAATCACCAAGGTCGGCTTCTCAGCGGGTGTGTCGCTGAGTGGGGAAAATTTGTTAGAAATGCAGACGGGTTGGTGGTGACCTTGGGGCTGAAATCTAGAGCTATGCTTCCTACGAACCGTCACCCCAGCCGGCCTGGTTACCCGACTGCTTGGGTGCTGCTGCTGGAGGACCGCTACGTAAAGTTGATCTATGTGGCTCTTCCCTCTCTGCTGCATGCAGAACAGCTTTAAAGCAGCAGAACACCAATCAGGGCAATACATAACACCTGCAGAAGGCCTGTCTCTCGAACCCTACAAGGAGACCTACTGCAGCCATAACACGTCTTTATCCATATATGGTTGTGCTTTTCTGTTTTACAAATGAGCAGTTAAAAAGTCTTGTGATATTAATGTGTCCAAAAAAGTAATTTTTTGTTTAAATGTGAAACATAGATTTTTGGGTAATGTAAGGGTGCTCACGCTATCCTTTACTGTGTCTGATGAGTAGCCACACATCTTTGTCATATTTCCTCGATATACTGTATTTGGAAAAAACATAGTCTATTGTTGTGTCTAAAAATGTATTGTCAAGTTTGAAAAAAAATAGTAGAAATTTATGGTAATAAAATGGACACTGCCACTGCCTTGCTTTGGAGGGTTTGTGGCACTAACATGTTATGAAATATGATCTTAAAAAGGGATAAATCAACATCCTCCAAATATATCCAAATTGTTTTTGATATGATAGATTATATACTGTATATGATTGTTTAATCTGAGCCTTCACAAAGTTTCTACTTGCTGACTTTGGTGATATTTAATCTGTGAAAGTAGAGTTTTGTTTTGCTTTTATTCTAACTTTATTTTCTCACAAGCTTGTTCACTCTACAAGCAAACATTTGTAAAGGAAACTGAAATCATTCTTTACTGTCATGTGGCTCTAACTACAGAGGGGCCATTTGTTCCAGAAATGAACACTAATTTCAAATGCTTGGACAAGACAAACACACTTTGGGTGACACAGAGACACAGAAAGAGGCATTATCCTTCACCAATTGCCTTATAAATCATCAGCCAGTTGTTTTAGTACTGGTGATGTGAAGGGAGGAAGACAAGCATTTCCACTACATATGTGCTTTACAGTCATTATTATGCTCACTAACTGAATGTTTGTTTATATGTGATACAATTAGGTTGACACTGTAGTATTTGTATAATGGCATCTTCACAGGGTATGTTTCTGTAAGTGCATTTAACTATGTTGTCTTAAAATCTGATATAATCAATCTGCTGATAATTATTTCAGCCAATATTCAATGCTGTATATATTTTTTCAAACAGTTTGCATTCATACCAGTCCTTTTCCATTTTGTGTTTTCATCATGACAATCCAAGGCCATCACATCTATATTTAACAGGAACTAAATAGAAGGAATAAAAAATACTTTTCATGTAGAAATTAAAGGTGTGTTACCGTACCACTAGGCAACAAATTGTATGAAATTCAAGGTCTTATGGTTTTGAAATTTGTTCTTTGGGTGGTCAGATGGGCACAGTCGGTGGATAACATTGGACAGAAGGCTACATTTCAGGTCAGTTTGTGCTGCATTTAGGAACAACGCAGTTTAAATATTTAGAATTAAACTGCAAGATGCTAGGATCCACATTAAAGTTACAATTATGAAAGAACAGAGAAGTAAGCACTGAAGTAACACATCAGCGTTTAATAAATAACCACAAAGGAAGTTTTTAACTTGTTAAAGAAAATGGAGTGAATCAGTAATCAATCAGTTTAGACTAAATTAGTATAAAAACAACCTTGAATTTCATGTTTGATTTGAGCCTCAAAGGTCAGATTAAGTAAGATTATATTGTGAGTTTTCTTTGATTTTGTGCAATATTATTTAATGGACTGCCAAGTTTATAAGTATAAGGTGTTGTGCTGTTAGCACACTGTTTTAAGTTATTCAATGTTTGATAAAAAAAAACTCTTGGTCTGTTGTATATTTTCCAGTGAATATCAGCCCAAACAGCTGATATCAGGACAATATGGTATGATTTGAGCACTGACATTCGTTTAACAGCAAGCTCTGCAAAAATATAGAATAAAAGAGTGACATCTTCTCTTCGAGTTAAAAAATGTATTAACAGGAATTAAATAAAATCCAGAGAACACCACAATAGAACACTCTTTATCTGAATTAACACTATATTTCTATCAACAAATCCTTTCTACTACGCTAGTGAAACTTAACTAAACTACTAAGCAAAAGACTAAAAAAGCTAAGGAACTATGTACACAAAAGAAAAAACTAACAAAATTAGATAGTTGAAAACTATCATCAGAATGACTCAGTGAATCCTGGTTCACTGCAGATCCAAGTTAGAGAACTTAAGTTAATCTTAAAGGACGTGGAATGAGATCAAATTAGCTTAATTTAGAACAACATTTGGTATGTGTTTCAACCCATTCTCAATGCAAATCCTGACTTAAACAAAACATTATTTGAGAAAATAGCATTTTAAAGACTGATTTGCTCGGTAAAATCAATAACCTTTAGGACACTTGATTTTATTAATGGAATTATTCCTCCGGGAAGCTAGGGGTGCTGTAGCAATTGGTTGCTTGATGAGTTAATCCTAAACTATAGTTTCCGCCTGTTGGCTGCGCATGCCCACTTCTGGTCTTTATGTATCCAGTTAGCTTCAGTGTTAGAGGTTCATCGTAGCTCTGCTGCTCTCACCATTAGTTTGAGAATGGCTAAGTCACAAGAAGCAAACTGTCTTAATAGCAGTACTTTAATAATATGACACAAGTAAAAAGAGAAATTAGGGAATTTACCAGCCAATGCAAATCACCTTTTAAAACACTCAAGGACATTGTACAGGTAAAAACAATAAGTGATAAAAGCAACATCATAATTACAAGAAACAACACAAACTACACACAGGAAAGTAACAGAAAATCATAATGAAAAGGCAATCTTTAACATGTGGGTTTTGAGTTTTGATTTGAACAAGGATAAAGACTCAGTATTGCAGATGTCAGGGGGGAGTGAATTCCAGAGTGTGGGCGCAAATCAAGACAAAGCTCTGCTTCCCATGGTGCTAAGACGGGCGGAAGAAACAACGAGATGAGTGGTAGAAGAGGATCTAAGTATGCGAGAGGGAGTTGAAATTTGAAGTAAGTCAGAGAGATAGGAAGGGGAGAGATTGTGAATAACTTTAAAAGTAAGTAAGAGGATTTTGAACTCAATTGTGAACTTGACAGGTAGCCAGTGTAGCTGCTGTAGGACTGGGGTGATGTGATGGAAAGAGGGGGGTTCTAGAAATTATGTGAGCTGCTGAGTTTTGCACTGCCTGGAGCTTGTGATGGGATTTTTGAGGAAGACCGAAAACAGGAGAGTTACAGTAATCGATGCGGGAAGTGACAAGACTATGGACAAGAGACTTTGAAGCGAGAAGCGACTTCACCAACGCCCCCCCCCCCCCCCCCCCCACCCCACACACACACTCCGCCAGTCATCCGCTCAAAACTTGTTTCTTATTTTCTGTAAAGGTGAGGTGTTTATTGTGCTCCAAGGAGTTGGGGTACAATAATAACACTTCATCCATGCTAAGGCACTACCGTGCCTTGCATGAAAATAGGGAGGAAACTGGAGCTTCACCCAGCCAAGGTATTTCATTACTATATTACAAACAAACTATCACAATTTTTGCATGCTGATATTTGCTTGTTGTGCAAATAAAGACAGGTAACAGACACTGTATTTATTCCCTTTTAACCAGCCACAACAAGAGCTGGATGAAGCTCTAGTCTCCATGATAGTAAAGGATACCCAGCCTTTCACTATTGTGGATGACGTTGGATTCAGGACAGAGGCAAACATAAGCAGGCTGGAGAACCCCCTGGAGTACTGGGCTAATCATTGGTCACTGTACCTCAATCTGTATTGGTTTTCTCAGATATCCGCCTAAGTTTGGACTAGGCCTTACTCAAACACAAACACACATACACCCTAAATGTATAAATATGCCCATTCTCTTTATCATTGTCATTCTCCATCCCAAGTGAAGTACTGCATGTAGATTATGTTGTTGAAAATTTCCTGTAGCACTCTATCAGGTGATTAATAAAAAAATATAAATTTTTACCTGCCTATCTCTGAAGCTTTGCCTGCATTTGGTTCCACCTTAACACACTGCAGTGTAAAATACTATGTGTTTCTAGCATGTACATTTGGCCAAGGACTATTAGAGGACACCTCAAGTATTGTCAGGTCATCTGTTGATATACTTCTTTCTTAATAAGCAGAAAGTAGGGAAGGGTTGGGGGAAGGGGAGTACTGATGTCAGCAGGTTGCAAAGGAGCTGCAGCACACAGAGACTAGCCTTAGTTGTATTTACCGCAGAAATATCTATCTTCTCCATATCTACAGCCCTGAGCATGCATAATCATATCCGTACTAATCTAAAAAGCCACACATGTTGCAGCACCATCTATTTAGACGCTGGATTTACTACATCTAACTTGCTCCCCAGGGAGCTGTGTATATTTTGTTTGTTTGAGATTCTCTATGTGAGTTAGTGTCAGTGCTTATCTTAAAATCCCTCGTATTCCAGGCTTAGTTGGTGTAATTCAAGTAGATCTTATCTGTTTTTCTCAGCCTTCTCTCCAAGTAAAAAAAAAAGTAAAACTATAATGATGGGGTCAGGGTAACTTCCCCTTCCTAATGGCTACTGTTTCAGATAATCTGGTTCTAATGATGTAGTTAGTGGCCTCTCACACTTGCACTGGGTCAGACACTATTGGAGTTTCTCAGGTCAATATGTGTTCAAGTCGAGGGCTGGTAAAACTTGCTTGATAGTTCAATACCTTGCCAGCTACTAGTTAGAAGAGAGAATATTATGAGTTCTGTAGAGTTCGGGCTGCATGTCTGTGATACCAGTCACATCAATTTAGAGATTATCATCTGGGATACACTGCAATTGATCAAATATCTACTATTATATTTAGAGTAATAAGGAAATCAGAAATCAGTCTCCATACTGCTCTTTAACCTAAAAATATACTGTATTTATATAAATACAATAATTCCTTTAAAATCACTACAATTTCAATGTTTTAGTAAGGCTTTGCAGTTTGTAACCAGCATTCATCTTTCTGCAATGATCTTTCAGGGATTTGTTTTAATTGCCAATAACCACAGGAAGAAAGAGGGTACTAGGAATATTCCTGATTATATAGCCCCTTTTCCACCAGCCCTACTTGATTGTTCCCTCTACTCCGCTCTGCATGGCTCAGCTTTAATCAGAACATGTTTTTCAACTGGCCTAGAAAAGCCCAGAAGAGGGGAACTCCTCCTTTTAACCACCACGCAAATCTTGTTTTATGACATCAACGCTTAACAAAAACCTGTGAGAAATGGTAAAGAATGAAAAGTAAATAAATATTAAATAAATAAAAAGATAAATAAAAGAAAAAAAACAAATAATGTTTGTATAATTGTATATGCAAGATTGCTGTGAATATTTTTTGTAAAGATAAAATAATCCACCTGGATAAATACATGGGTCACACATCACCCTAAAATAAGGTACAGCTTCTCTCTACCTGCACAGGTATTGTGCATGCATGTGTGCATGCGTGTGAGTGTGTGTGTATGTGTGACAGAAGCGGAGAGGGGAAACAAGACTGATCTGCTTCCAAGTTTGCCTCATGGAGTTATAATTTAGGGCTTTACGAAGAGGTTTTTGCATCAGCCATGACGAGAACAGCAATAAGTATATAAAAGTGCAAAACTGTGGACTTTTGACTAAAGCAATATAAGTTTTATGGGTTGGTTATTGAATATTCAAACAGCGCTGATTCACTGTTCTTTGGCAGAGTAGTGGACAGCTCCCCCCAGCTGCTCTCTGTCTTTTCCTCCCGGGAGAAGGCTGAGAGCAGCAGAGGAAGACTTGCCGCGCCAGTCTCGTGAGACTATAGAAGCGCTGTAGACATTTATACTTGACACGGACATAGTTGCAGTATTTGCAAAAACACAGGGGGGCAACACTCAACATAACAAGTGGAAATGCAGTAAAAAGAGAACAGTTGCACATTACAAAATGGCCGCATCGAGTATTGTATGCATTCAAGAATATTGGATTATTGATGAATAGTGGGCATGTGTATGGCAGCTACACAGAAATAAACGGTGGGTTAGAGAGGTAGAAGTCTGTGAAGCACATATAGATTTTTTATTAAATAAAGTATAAAAAAATGTAGCTTTACTAAATAAAAGCTGAATGCTTTACATACTATGGGTAATTGTTTTAGACTTTATTTATGCTGCAGGTAATGGAAACAGAAAATAAAATCCTTGTTTGTACCCACAGGCTTGGCCAATAAACTCATCCTTGAAAAGCTGCCAGTGCCTTGTATATGCTGTTTTCAGTCCCATAATAAACAGTAACAAAAGAGCATTTAACAAAACTGTGCTGCTTGAAACTTCTGGGCCATTCTTGGGCTATTTTAAGTAGGTACAGGCAAACTCGTTCGGCGAGGGCTAGTTTGAATCCCACCCTTTTGATTGAGGCTGGCGTGCGTGGGCCACGGCAAGTTAAACAAGTTTGGGGGTGCACAACCTCGCGCCATGGCATCTCATGGGGCCCGTGCTTGGGGGCGTGGACAACATGATTGTGTCACTTTTAGCATGCACACTCTCGCACCCTGTTCAGTGTGGCGAGTATAAACCTAGCTTGAGCTCCCGCGCCATTGGTTTGATCAGTGGCCGTGATCAAGTTTTTTAACCACCACTCTTTAGCACTTCTACTACTATTACTACTACTACTTTATTTATAATGCACTTTAAAACAACAGCAGCTGAGACAAAGTGCTGTACAGACTATAAGCAATAAACATTAGAGATATAAAACGGTGTCATGATTTGGGTTTTGTTATGGTTTATGTTTGTTATTGGATTAATTAGTTCACTCACCAGCCTTTATTCAGTTCACCTGCTAGCATTCTTTCAACTCTTAGTCACCACCCTGTCACTCCCCTTCTCCAGTCACCATCCAATCAGCTTCAGTTTTATTTCCAGTCATTTCCCTTCCCCTTAATAGCTCCACCCATTCCAGTAATTAGTTTCACACCATTCACCTCCTCACCTGTCTGACTGCTTACTCATTTTGCTGACCTGATTCTGACTTTGGATTTTCTGAGCTCGCCTGATCCCTGTCTATATTCCTGCCTGTTTTAGACTGCCATTTTATGTATCGACCCTGGATTGTTTTCTGACCACCGAGCCTGCTTATCCCTGTCTGATCTATTTTTGAGCTTTATTAAAGCCTTTTCATTTACCTCGCTTGTATGGATCGAATACTGGGTCTCTCTGTCTCTTTAGTTCATGACAAAACGGAATAAAAGCAAAAGTCTCAACATGTGTTAAAAGCCTAGGAATAAAAAATGTCTTAAGGCAAGTTTTAAAAATTGACAATAAAGGGGCCTTACGACCTGGTTCAAAGGCCATAACAAAAAAAGGGAGACACACCATGTGTAAATCACTTTTTAAAGTTACTTCAGCAACAAGTTATTTATAATATTACTTGTGTAGCTTAACAGGCACAATTTGAAAGGGGAAATTGAGAATCCCCGAATGTGGGATTATTTGTGCATTTTATCATTATCACTTAGTGTCATTTTCTGTGATTACAGAAAAGAAATTTTTAAACTTTTTAGACTGTTCCAGATACCTATAGGGTAGTTTTTTTTTTTTTTTTTTAAATCTGATTTTTTTTTTTTTCTCCAACAGAGACCATTGCCAGGTGAAGGTAGTCATATTGTGTCAGTGGGTGATCCTTAAATGTGTCCCAGTGCATATTGCATTCAGACTGCCAAACCAAGGCATTTACAGTACATCAGATGCATCTCACCTCTGAAAGTGGTATGGCAGCCATCACCAATGCACCTTAAGTGCATTCGCATGCACATTTAGTGCTATTTGGATTGAATGACTCTGGACATATGTTAGTGTCAGATGTGAACCCAAAGTCAATATATATGGTGAAGACATCCCTCTGAGATTCCATGGCTACAACTTCTAAGGTTATAAGTTACAACATAAAGTAATGAAGTCATGTGAAAAACTTTGCTTCTCTTCTTTTTTTATATTACCTACTTTTTAAAGAACGTATTCCTTGGATTGTTTATAATTGGATGTACAAATAGAGGTGCAGTAAACAGGATTGTTTGTGTGTCGTCATTTCATCCATCCATTGTCTATACCCACCTATTTGCCTAGGGTTGGGGGCGCAAGAGGCAGGGTACACTCGGGCAGGTCACTAGTCCATCACAGGGCATGGTCAATTCACCTCTTCACTGATTCATACACCTTTTTATACCCACGTTTCCATTTTATCTCAACCTTCCTAAATTTTATACCTACGTATTTCATATTAAATGATCAGTTTATTTATCTTCTGTAGAGAAGTACTGTTATCAATCATGCAGGTAAATAATCAAAAAAATGTCAAGTTGTCACAAGTTGACTTCCTTCTAAATACATATTTTGATATTGTTTATAGGAGTCCGATAACCTTGTCTTACATTTCTCAAAGGTGGGTAAGAAATGATACATTGCTGGGACAAAATATTGGATGGCAGACGTAATCGTATTGTCTCCCACAAAAGTTGGTTATGAGAAAATAAGAACTGCAAAAAATGATAAATGGGTGAAACGAGGTCCTCCCTTTTGTGTGAAGAATTTGCTTAAGTCCCACTTTACAAACATTTTGGCTATGGAAGAGAGACATAAAAAGAGTGTGTATTATATGTGCTACATTTAGTACAAAGCCTGACCTGCTGCAGCCAAAAAAGGAACAGTGGCAAAGTTTAGAGCTGCTTGAACGTTAAGAGTAGGCCACGATGATTTATGATATCCTGTATGAGTGTGCACATCTTTGGAACTAGTTTGTATGCTGTATATGTCTATAATCCTGTGTGTTTGTAAACAAGGATGTGCACTACTTTCCATAGGCTGGTTGTGTGACCAGCCATCCATTTATATCCATCCAGTGATTTTTAATGGAATCACACAGATGTGCAAACAAGCAAATACACTTCATCTCTCATATTGATGTTTATTTCATCACCCTGAAACAGAAGCTGTCTGGTGTTATTACATAATGTCCTCTATTTTCATTTTTAAAGAGACGGTTTTGTCATATTGAGTTAGGAGATGTTGATGTGTTAATTGCACTTGAGGTGATTTCTGTTTCAAAGTCTGCATATATTTTGTGAACCCTTATAAAGGTATGTGTAGGTGGACTGTACATTTTTAATGCTACATCATCCAGAGCCCAATTTGTTTATCATCCACTTCTAGAATTCAGATGTGATGGTGATGCACACTATTGTACTCTGAGGACTCCTTTTTCTACTTGGTGAGGACCCCAGTGACTTCTACATAACCTGCCTCATAGTTTCTCATAGGAGCATTTGGAAAAGCACACACCTATAACTGTGTGTGCTTTAATTTGCATTTACCAGTGTCTCGGTGACAGTGAGATAAAAAAAAGGTATTTCATGGATAAATGTAGTTTTAAGTACAAACATTGGCATGGGTTGCTTCCTGAGTTTGGTGTATTGAAATGGGGGGAGGTTACCAGCCTAGCTCCTGCGAAGAGAGAGCAATACAACTTTAATGTCCACAAGTGAATTATGTAAATGCAAGATGCTGTACATACTATTTGTTGTGCTTCCTGTTTTGTGTTGAATTATCATGTTGAGGAGAATGCAGTAGAACATAAATGGAATGACTGGAAGCAGATGGCTCAGGACAAATTCAAACCCAGTGTTGCTATGTAAGGACACAGCCTCAATATGTAATATACGCTATACAAAATAAGTTGCCAAAGGCATCCCAACTTTGCCTATTAAGATTTAGAAAGCACGGATCATACCGAGTGTGTCTTGTGGTTCACCTGGAAGGATATAACACATTCATATAACACACTTGTCAGACTTCTTATCTGATTTGTGATTTGTGATAAACACTGACAAAGGCTGCAGGTCTGCTGGTGGTTCCTGGAGTCTCTAAAAGTAGAATGGGAGGCAGATCCTTTAGTTATCAGGCTTCTCTCCTGTGGAACCAACTCCCAGTTTTAGTCTGTGAGGCAAACACCCTGTCTACTTTTAAGACTAATCTTAAAACTTTCCTTTTTGACAAAGCTTATAGTTAGAATGGCTCATGTTACCCTGAGCTACCTCTATAGTTATGCTGCTATAGGCTTAGGCTACTGGAGGACATCAGGGCCTATTTTTCTCACTCTACTGATTTCTACTGTTCTCCAGTTTTGCATTGCATTGAAATGACTTGTCATTTCAGCTTTTAACTTTTTGCTCTCTCTTTTTTTCTTTATAGTAGGTACACCTGGTCTGGCGTTCTGTTAGCTGTGACATCATCCAGAGAAGACGGCTCACCCGCTAATACCATCTAATGTAGAACAGATTACTGGATCAATGTGTGCTTCTGTGCTTTTTTGTCTGTCTTGTTGTGTCTCTGCTCTGTCTTCTGTAACCCCCAGTCGGTCGAGGCAGATGACCGTTCATACTGAGCCTGGTTCTGCTGGAGGTTTTTCCTTCCTGTTAATGGGCAGTTTTTATTTCCGCTGTCGCTCCATGCTTGCTCAGTATGAGGGATTGCTGCAAAGCCATGGACAATGCAGACGACTCTCCCTGTAGCTCTACGCTTCTCCAGGAGCAATCAACTGGTTCCCTTATATAGGACATTTTTTACCAATCTGTATAATATGATTGAATTTGACTTTGTAAAGTGCCTTGAGATGACATGTTTCATGAATTGGCGATATATAATTAAAATTTCATTGAATTGAATGTCAAGGCTGAGTCACAACCACAGCATGGGGGGTTAGGAAGGAGTGTTTTGGTGCACATTTCCTCTCCTCTCCCCCTTGCTTTTTATGTCTCTACATTCACTATCAAAAAAGCAGAAATGCCTCAAAATTATTTTGAGGCATTTACGATACGATAAGTGCAATCGTATTGCATGGATTTTACCAAGTGAGTCAGATAAAGTGGGATAACTTTAAGACTTAACCAAAAAACAGATGAGAAAAAATAGCTGCTCTTTCCTCAGACAGACGGGGGATCTTTATTTGTGCATCTTCACACATGTACAGTCACATCTTCATCAAAGGAATCCCTACTGCATAAACATTCATAGCCATTTTTATAGTGTACTATTATATGGATGTGTGTGTGTGTGTGTGTGTGGGGGGGGGGTATTTTGGTCAGGTATCCCACCCAGCTGTTTTCCTGTTACTCCTGGGAAAAATGCTTATACAATCATCATACTGAATAACAAACCATTTATCATTTTCCTTGTCAGAGCATCTTAGTTCTTTCATTATTTCATTGATCTCAGCATCATCATAGGTCATAACATTAAGTGATTGAACAAAGTAGTGACGAAATTTGAAATTATAACATTGGGTGAGTTCTCAACAGCATTGCTGTGTAGCATAGTTCCTGTGCTTGCGTCGCTGAATCAGTTTGTTGTTTTCTAGATTGATGTTTTTTCATTTGATTGTTCTGCCTTCAAACAGTCCTGGTTCAGGGCCCCAAAACACAACCTCCTTGTCCATGAGTCACTGAGTCCTGCACACAATGGGGTCCCTGAGAAGCTATTCTCTGGATTGTCCTGAGAAGACAGGAAATACTGACCAGCATCTTATAGTACAATACCTTCCGATTACACAGTCTTCATTACTTGTATGATGATACCCTTGATGTATCTGTGACACCAGAGTCCCATTAATAAATACACATGTGATCCGTACATAAAGAACTTTAATGTTTCATTGTATACACTTTCATTGACATTGATATTTAGTGTCCAGTTTCATGTCATATCATATTATTACCATTCTGACGCATCCTCCATTAAACTACAAAAAAATTACCACAAAAACTATATCAGCCTGAATTACTCCTTAAGTTAAGGCAACCAGTGGTGTTGCCAGAAACTGCATTTCTGTCTGGCCTAATTTAAAATGGGTGTGCCAGAAAATGATAGTTAAAGTAAGTTTATTTTGTAAGTTGCACATTTGTAATGCAACATCACTAAGCATGCAGCAGTTGCTGTGCTATGTCTTTACACATGATCCAGCTGCTGAGTTTTCCTCTGAACTGCTCCTGCTCTTGTAAATTGTTACATTTCATTAAAAAAATGTCATCACCTTTCACAGCGAGAGGTTTTTCATCTCAACTTCCACCCTGACCAGACATTATTTCCCCTGTATTTGCACAGGGTGTCTCTAAGTGCATAATTACACATGCCAAAGGCTTAGTTTGAAGTTGTTCTTCGAGCAGATGTTTCATGTTTGTGCTCCAAGCGGAACCAGTAAGAGAGTGATTCCCGCTTTGCCTTTAACCCACTAGCAATAGTCTTAAGCCTACAGGAAATAGCAATATAGGAAATAGCACTTTTGTGTTGTAACCCCAAATTCTATAAGTATAGCTGCAGCCCTTTAAGCTCTGTGCTTCACTGCGTCTCACTTTTCAACACAGCCTTGATGGGTATTTGGGAACTGAAACGGAAATACACCACAATATCGACACTTTTGTTAACTGTCGCTCATTGACATTATCGCTGGCAGTTCGCAAAGCGGGTGACAGCAATTGCACCGCGGGCGACAAGCCAGAAATACAGTAGTACAATAGCACTATCTAGTGATGCTTTCATTTACCTGCCACTCCAGTCTCCTCACTCACTTTTCTACAGGCTTGGTCTGTAATTGGCTGAGTCATACAACGCAGACCGACTGCAGATCACCATATCAGCTTTTATTCCATGTTGAATAAAAACTGCTTAATCTCCGCTGCAGTCCTTCACCCCCATGGAAATAAAAATATACATTTAACTGACATGATTGGTCTGGCTATAAAGCTGGCAGGTTAATATAGCTTGTTTCTCTTTTTTGCTTGACTCCAAGCAGTTGCCAGGCGACCTCAAGTTCTCCATTCAGCTGCTTTTGTAAACAGTAAACAACACCGAAACATAGCCTCAGAATCAGAATAAAGTTTTACTTTAATGGATGAATATAGACTGTTGACACAATTAAAAGATGAGCTGTAATGAAAACGGATTTAAAAAAATTGTGCTCACTTTCTGCACCATGTGTGCATGTTACTGCTGTTAAGCTGAAAGTACGTTAGTGGAATGCGTACAAGATGACTCAGTTACTCAGCCTGACTCTCTTAGGTTTGAGTTTATACAATAATGTTATTTATTAGTGTAAACTGTATGCCTTGAAATAATCGATTACCTTTAGAGTTTATCTTTATCACAACCTCTGAATCACTTTCCCTGACACTAATGTGCAAGTAATTGTCAGATGTGTTTATCGATGAACTCAGAACACACACAGGACAAAAGTTTGAGAGGTTTATTGAAAGGTAGATGATTGATGAATGAAGTAATAAGAGGTGCAGGAATACAGAGGCTCAGGGGTGCAGGTGAAGGCAGGAGCTGACAGCCTGGAGAGAGAGAGAGAGTCCATTGAAGCTGGGTGGCGTGGCACAGAGCAGAGCTTTCTCACAGCGGCTAGTCAGGTTAGCTGATCACTGGAGACAGCAGGACTTCCCAGGAACAACGTTGAGGTACAAAGTCTGTCAAACAAGGCAGGACTAACCTTAAACCAGAAAACAGAAATAGATCTTCCAAGGACTGGCATGGAGTGGATTATAACAGAAGACGGACCAGCACTAAAGTGAGGCAGAGGGAGGCTTAAATAGGAAGGCTAGCAGGTGAAATGTGTCTGATTGATGAATTACCAACAGGTGTGACTGACTGCAAGGAGAGTGAAGTGAAGGCTGAGTGGAAGGGAAGGAAGAAACTAAAAATTAACAATGAATAAAGTCAAAACATAACTAAAACCCAAACAAGGTGGAAAAACTGAGAATAATAGTAAACCAAAGCCGAATCAAAACTAAACCGTGACAGTAATAAGTATTGCCAAACAAAGTCTTTAATCACTGAAAGATAATTTATTATCTGTTCCCATGTATAATTTTTCTCCACTTCAGCACTGGTTGTGGCACATTTCTTTGGCAGGAAAAATAAACAAAGTTCTAGCCACAGTAATTCAATTACTTGTGTAAATAATTTCCAAAAACTCTTTCTGGTGATAACCACAGGATTGCTGGGCTGACAATGATGATAAAACTAAAGGAAAAAAAATATTTGAAAATGTGTTTACTAACCACTAAAATTAAATGAAAACTTTAAAAAATAGTATTGTCAAATGATAAACAAAAATAAAGAACTTGTTAGCAAAAAAACAAAAAATACAAAGGTTTTGAAGGCCAGTTCTTCCAGTGTTTTTTTTTTTTTTTTCAAATAAATACTTCATAATTGTAATGTTCTGAAAATTCTGGAATTTAACTAAATAGCTAAAATCACTGACAATGAAAATCAGTGGCTGCTGGTGAATTTTATCATTAATGTCCAGAGGTCTTCTTGGGAAATGGTCATATTGGGAAATGGTCTCGTTAAGAAAATAATTATTTGTTGAACACCTTTTTAATACTTTTTAATTATTTTTTTCCCCTTTTTATTACTTTTTGAATCTACAAATAGATGAAACTGTCATGATCCTGGGGTGCTTGTTTTTATCTTACGAATTTAGTTGTTTTTTGTTAGTTATTTTGCATCATTTGTGGTATTGTTGTCAGATTTCTTTCTGTGTTTCCTCTCTGTCTACCCTGTCTTAATTTTCCCTCTCCTCTACACCTTCATATCTTTCACCTGTATTCAGGTCATTGCCTTCTCCTGCTCTTCCCCTCCATTTAAACCGCCTGAGACTTCCTTTAGTTGTTGGATCCTCCATTGGCTTCCTGCCTTGTGGCCCCTGCAAGTTGTTATTTGAGTCCTTAATATATATCACCTCATCATGCATCTCCCAAGTTCTTGTCTGCACTTTGGGTAAAATATTGCATAGTGTCTGTAGAACCAGAGTAACAGTAAAAACATTGAGTTATCTCCCCAATAATTTTAGAGTAGTGACATTTTTTCTCAGTATAATTATTAGTTTCTAAATCTGTAAAAACTAGAGAGCATTAAAGTAATCAAGTTGAGTTGTAATGAAGGCATGAATTGCTGTTTTAATAGAATCGCTTTATCTTTACCTGTTTTCTTGTCATTTAAGGTGAAAAAGTTTAAAGCTATTGACGGTTTAATGTGTTCAAGACACAATAGTAGGGGCTTGATCGAAAAGGCTCCTTTTTTGGTGGCATGTATATCTAACTGTTGTCAGCATAAAAATGAAAGGGAGAACCCATGTTTTTTTGAGTATTGAACCCAAAGAAGGCAAATAGGGAGAAAAACTCAGCTGAACTAAAAGGGAAAAGTGTGTTGAGAGTTGTGATGTGAATCTGCTTTTGTTACTTTTTGTTTGTGCTTAAAATGATTAATCCTGAATTTCCCCATTGTGAGAAAATAAGGGAATTTCTTATCTTAACTTCTTAACTAACCTTTTATTTAATCAGATAAAGCCTCTTTGAGGTAAATAAAATATATTTTACAAGCTAAACTGAAACAAATATAAGGCTCAATGTGGATGTGAACCTACAGCCTACCGTAACTTAACCACCAGACCAACAGAAACCGTTTAGTACTGCTTTCACAACTGGTTTATAAAACATCTTCTGCCCGGGCAGAGATTAAATGAATGACACTGTTACGATTGGCATTGTAAGTTTTTATGTAACTGAGTGTGCAGGTGCCAGTTGCTGATTGGTTTCAGGACAATGACAACGGAGACGTCCCATTGGTGCCCTCCTGGAAGTGACAACTATAAAAGACTGCTGATGTGGACTTCCTGGTCCTCCACTCTTCCCAACCAGCCACACTTTTAGCACTTTGAATGTTCTGGAGCTTGTAGGAGTGAGCTGCCGTTTCTGTTACTTAAGTTTTCTCCTGTTTTCTTAGTTAGGGAGGCAAGGTGACTGTCATTTTTTTTTTACTTTTGTTGCAATAGGTAAGTTGGTTCATTTCTTTTTTTTAGACAGTTGCCTTTTGTTTGTTATTTTCGGCACATAGCTCTCTATGAAGTTTGCTCCATTTTGGTGTTGTACCTTTAAAACTATTTACAAGAAAATAAATCACTTTCTAAACATATACATCTTTGTATTTGTGAGCTGCTTGGGATGGGAAGAGAATGGATCAACTCTTTAATATGTTATGGTCTGGCCAACCCTAGACAGGTCGTAACAACACAGAAGAGCAACAGCCAGGCTATATAAGTTTGGATAAGTTCAGATAGCCTGCTCCCATTAACCGGACTGTATTTCGACTATTAAGAAATGAATGTTCCTATGCTATTAAAAAATGCGAAAGCTGATTAATATCTGTTGGCGACAAGTGAGAATCTCAATAGTACTTCTGGAAAATATTCCAAAAAAAGTAAAAAACAAAGCAACTGGACTTTTTTTCCGTAGTAGAAGACATTTCGCTTCCTCTCCAGGAAGCTTTCTCAATTCAAAAAGTCTGGAGTAATGTGTAGTAACAAGCTTTATACATTGCCAAACGAAGGCCTTGTAATGGCTTAGATAACATGCAAATTCAACCGAAACAGGTCCACCCCTTAGTAATGGGCGGTCGTTGAAAATGGTGGTGATCCTAGGGCTATAAGCTTGTAATGAATAATACCAATAATGCATTTATTAAATAGCTGTTATGAACTCATTTATGCTGGAACAAGGTGATCTGATCAGTTTCTGACCGATGAGATTTATCCAGCAACCGTTGATAATTCAAATTATAACTGCAATTAAAGATTATTCTTACATATATATATATAAAGTTTGGGAACCCCTGTCATAGACCATGAAACTTTGATAGTCAGACTTTGGTTCAAAAGCAACAGTTGCTTCTGAACCAAGCAACTATTGCTTGGTTCAAAAATTTTAAATAGGACACAATGTATTACTTGTGACATGAGATTTGTTATGAAGCTGTAGCTGTCCACAAGGGGTGCCACAGGGTTCTATATCAGGTCCTCTTCTATTCATAATTTAATTTCTATTCATAATTTAAATAAATGAATCGTGACAGATGCTATTTTGAGATGACAGGTATTTATTGCACTAGCTCCCCTTCTACTCAGGTGATTAAACTTTTGCAGAAATCTTTTGGTCCAATCGAATGCTCTTTATTATTTTTTAAACTTGTTCATAAAATTAAATGTACGCATTTAAATGTCACTTAAATCCCATATCAAACAGGTTTCCAGAGTTTCCTTTTTTCACCTCCGGAATATCGCCAAAATTAGAAACATTCTGTCCAGGAGTGATGCTGAAAAACTAGTCCATGCATTTGTTACTTCAAGGCTGGACTATTGTAATTCTTTACTATCAGGAAGTCCACAAAATGCAGTTCGAAGTCTTCAGCTGATTCAAAATGCTGCGGCAAGAGTTCTGATGAAAATCAACAAGAGGGATCATATTTCTCCAATTTTAGCTTCCCTTCATTGGCTTCCTGTTAAATCAATAATAGAATTTAAAATTCTCCTTCTAACGTATAAAGCCCTTAATAATCAAGCTCCATCATATATCAGAGCTCTGATTACCCCGTATGTTCCTAACAGAGCACTTCGCTCTCAGACTGCAGGTCTGCTGGTGGTTCCTAGAGTCTCTAAAAGTAGAATGGGAGGCAGATCCTTTAGCTATCAGGCTCCCCTCCTGTGGAACCAACTCCCAGTTTTGGTCCGTGAGGCAGACACCCTATCTATTTTTAAGACTAATGTTAAAACTTTCCTTTTTGACAAAGCTTATAGTTAGAGTGGCTCATACCCTGAGCTATCTCTATAGTTGTGCTGTGATAGGCCTAGGCTGCTGGAGGACATCAGGGTCTAATTTTCTCACTCTACTGATTTCTACTGTTCTTCAGTCTACTGTTCTCCAGTTTTGCATTGTATTACATTGAAATGACTGTCGTCATTTCAATTTTTAACTTTTTGCTCTCTCTCTTTTTCTTCATAGTAGGTACACCTGGTCTGGGGTTCTGTTAACTGTGACATCATCCAGAGAAGACGGCTCACCCGCTACTACCATCTAATGTAGAACAGATTACTAGATCAATGTGTGCTTCTGTGCCTTTTTGTCTGTCTTGTTGTGTCTCTGCTCTGTCTTCTGTAACCCCAGTCGGTCGAGGCAGATGACCGTTCATACTGAGCCCGGTTCTGCCGGAGGTTTTCCTTCCCGTTAATGGGGAGTTTTTCTTCCCACTGTCGCTTCATGCTTGCTCAGTATGAGGGATTGCAGCAAAGCCATGTACAATGCAGACGACTCTCCCTGTGGCTCTACAGTTCCCCAGGAGTGAATGCTGCTTGTCGGGACTTTGATGCAATCAACTGGTTTCTTTATGTAGGACATTTTTGACCAATCTGCATAATCTGACCCAATCTGTATAATATGATTGAACTTGATTTTGTAAAATGCCTTGAGATGACATGTTTCATGATTTGGCGCTATATAAATAAATTGAATTGAAAAATAAATTGAATTTTCCAGATCCAGGGGCCCAGAAAGATGCCCTTGGTGTTATCTTCAAGAGGAAATTAAATTGAGCTGGTTCAATGCGGTACCGCGCACGTGACGTCACCGTCTCAAGAGCAACGCCCCTTTTGCCGCTTAGGTAGGGCATACAGGAGAGAACGCATACAGGAGAGAACGCACGGATAACAGATATGACCGACTTTACAGCCGTTAAACTTTCCCAAGACGATGTCCCAGGCACACGGATTACTGGTCGAACTGTCGAAGAACACACCAACCTTCAGCTCAAACGATGGCTTGAGGTTCGAGGGCTTAAAAAGACTGGAAAACTGGCCGAGTTGATGAACGGTAAGCTTTGTTTTTTTTTTCCTGCGCGGCGATCATGGCAGCGTCGGCCGTTTTTTTTTTTTTTTGTTGTTGTTTGCAATCACCGTCCAGGAATGGGTATATGTTTAATGTTTGTCTCATTTGAAATGTTTTTGAGTAAGCCTGGTAGCAGGCTATCATGTTAGCGCCTGCTACCATGATAGCCTATATGCTGTCATGGTAGCAGGCGCTACTTTATTAACATGTCGACCACCAAAATACTCTTACCTTGACTTGATGTCGCTGGAATTGGGTCAGGATGTTCTTTGGTTGGGCCCTTTCCTCCGACAAAATGCTGGCTACATATGTACTTGAATTTGGTAACTTTTTCCGGGTTGAACTGTTGTGTAGGCCGACCGCCCCGGTGTTCCAAGCGTACACATTTCTCCTTGGCAGTCTTGAAGAAAACCTCCCTTAATATACGGCCGATCAGCGTAACTTGAGTCGCTGTTGCACGTTCCATAGCAACAATGTTTAAAAACCATGGTCTTAGATTTGGAAAAAGCAGTCGTTTACCGAGTAAAACCTAGGCTAATGCACGTCTCTTACAGCGAAACAACGGCAGCTTTCCGGAGTTTGCCCCACTGCGTACCACGTGATGTGACGTCATCGTGACGTTGTGTTTCTAAAAATAGCTCGCGCGCGGTACCGCATTCATTTTTACTTGTAAAGTGTCAATTCAGGACATATGTCATCTCAAGGCATGTTACAAACTCAGTTCAATCAAATCATACCAATTTGGTCAAAACGTTTTCTATTTAAGGAAACCCAGCAGACTTCATCAATTTATTGACTAGCAGCATTTGCTCCTCCAGAAACAGCGTGTAGCCACAGTGCATGTTCATTGACTTAGCAGCAATCCCTCATACTGAGCATACATGTAGCGACAGTGGAGAGGAAAAGCCCCCTTTAACAGGAAGAAACCTTCTGTAGAACCAGGCTCAGCATGAACTGCCATGTGTCATGTCTGACTGGGGTTTGAAAAGACAGAGAAGGGACACAAAGAACACAGAAGCACTAATCCAGGAATACTTTATATTTTGGGTGGGTAATGCCAAATGATCTGCCATGTTAAACAGGTTGCTAGGATTTCCTTTTTCACCTCCATAATATAGCAAAAATAAGACATATTCTGTCCATTAGTGACGCTGGAAAAACTAGTCCATGTCAGATATGTGGTTCAGCTGTGGTGAGTGTGTGGTTGTTCTCACCTTTTTTCAGCAGGGTGTGAATTCTACTATTAATATTCTACCGTTCACTAATTCTTCATGTTTTCCTAGAGCCACTCCTGTTCCTGCTCAGCCTGATCCAGCCTTTCCTAAGTCTTCATTATAGTCCTAGGAAAAGCTCCAAATCCCTCAAGCCTCCCTGGCACTCCTCCTGCTGGCATCCTGCTATCCACCTGGCCTGTCCACACTCGTTCTTGGAACGCTTCATCAAACCGGGAACCACATCTCGATCTGTCACTGTTTACCATAGCTTGACTAACCTTCTCCAGTGGTTTCTGCACCACCTGATCCATAAGTCAACCTCTGCTAATAACTTTCTCAGTCTGTTGTTTGCCAATGCTCACTCTCTTCTTTCTATTCTCTCACAGTATGTGACCAGAGCCCTCCTAGCAGGCCAGATTTGCTTACCCATTACCGCATTACCCCTTTCTCAACTTACTTTTCAACAAACCACCTTTTACCGGTAATCCTGCCCCCGTGTCCGTTGTATCAGAGTCACCATTGAAAACCAGGCCATGACTACTGCAACACATTTTTGACCAAGAAACAAAACTATGGAAAACTGCATCTGAAGATTTTCCTTCTAAAATAATAAATACAAATTGTGAAACAGAATGTTTTTTTTCTTTTTTTAAAAAAGCTCTTTACTTCATCCTACAGACGTCCAGTTAAAGATAACCAAATGTGCAACAGTCATCAACAGCTTTAATAGAGAGTTATGAGTATGATTTCCAGTATTTATTTGACAATCATTCATTTAGTCAAAATAAATACATTTGTAAGTTTTTTTTGTTGTTGTTGTTGTTTTGCTTGTTTACCAACAGGTTTCCACTGAGAAAAAATAAACTGATCCTTTTTTTTCCGGAATTATTGCTTCCTGCACTTTACTGAATTGGTATGTATGGGACATGATGGAAGGAAAAAAGATGGGTCAGCATTACTTAACACAGCAATTTAAATGCACACTCCACCACATGTGAACATTCACATTTTCCTTCGCATAACCACATGCAGAGTTTTGTCTTATTTGCCATAACTTTCAGAAATAATCCTTTGACAATTGTCTTTTGTTTTTATGTGTGTGTGTGCTTGTTTGAATTTTAGTGTTTGTGTGTATACATATACAAATATGCCTGTGTAAGTCTTCACATATCCTCTGTCAGCACATCGTCTCAGGGACCAGATAGGACTTTCAGAAATGCAGGCACCAGCATATCTTATTTGGATTATGTATAAAACACTGATAGAGGCCATATGCTTGCATCAGTCAGGAGTGTAAGAGGAAGGGGGATAACGTAGGCTTGGAGAGAGACAACCAGAATGAGTGAAGGGACATGCAAGTTATTGGGGTGGGACAGGAACTGAAGGTGCAGGGGAAGGGCTGGCTGAATATCTACAGTACTGAATCATTTAAATATGCAGAGGGGGAAGTATAGATTAGAGATGGGGAGTTTAAGATTCAAAGAGAGCATGGAGAGAAAAGAGGAGAAAGATTAACAAAGGTGAGGTGGTGCATGAGAAATGGTGTATAGAATGGGAGATTTATCAGCAAAATTGAGGGGGATGAAAGCAGGAAGAGGGTGAAACAGAGCATTGGGAGCAAGAGATGGTGGAGCAGAAGAAAGGGGAGGGGTAGCCGGGAGGGCTTGATTGATGGGCTGTAGACAGGGCCTGCCGTTCTCCAGAGCAGAACCACTTCAGCACTGGACACATGCCAGACGCTGCAGCCCTGGAGAACACTCTGCATGTGTTTGTGTATGTGTTAGAAATTTTGCAGCTTTATATTAGTGTAAAGTTTGTGTGTGTGTGTGTGTGTGTGTGTGTGTGTGTGTGTGTGTGTGTGTGTGTGTGTGTGTGTGTGTGTGAGACTGCATGTGAGGCACTTTTAAGCTCTCGTTACATTATGTGGAAACACACTGAGAGCAATGGAAACAGGTGCAGGTGACAAACGTATCTTTGTGGTGTATGTCTACATGTACAGTAGTGTGGATTTTTTTTTTCTTGAAGGAAGCACATCCATCCTTCTTGAATAAAGTATACATAGTAGATTTGATGATCCACTGTTAATATAGTAATTAGCAAGTTTCCTGCCAAAGGGAAACCTGAGCAATATATCTAGCTGTTACTCCAGCAAGACTCTTCTCTTCGAGACAGATTCCAACTCTATCCATTTGCAGCTAGCGAAAAATAGCTTTTCATTGTGTTTCCTTTGTGAATTGTTGTTGTAGGTTCTGGTGAGAGACGCTGTCCATTCCACAGTGAATCTCTCAGAGAGCAGAGCAATGATAAGCATTGTCAGCTGCAATCTAAAATGAGTTCTGTCCTTCCAGGTGAGGAGATCCTCTTTGGAGAAGTAACGCAATGGCACTTGGGCAGAGTACAGGAAAAGACAGACCTGGCTGGGGCCAGTTCATTAGCCGTGTTGCTCAGGAATCTCTACTCTAGTTTGTGATGGTATTAAAAGAGGGATATGAGAAAAATGCAATGACTACAAAAAGTTAATATACACTTCTACTTTTTTATCTTCTACTCTTAGTTTCTTTAGAGCTAATCTCAGATTAGACTATTTTGTTCTTTTTTCGTCTTTTGCATTGCCAATAATTGTGTGTAACTGTCTGTGTGTTTGCCACTGTCACACCCAAGTTTCCCCCATTGTGGGACAATAAAGGAATTCTTAAAGGGATGCATGATTAGTTTAACATGTTAGCGTAAATGTTGTAATTTTCCTATTAACCTAAGAAATGCTGATTGTGATAAGTAAAAACTCACATTTAATTTAAAAAAATTTATATTCTTTGTTATATTTTTCTCTCATGGAGGTCACCATATTTTCACCTGCACAATGCGTGTGGGTTTAACGATGCACTTAGGTCCTACTGTACTGTAGCCTACAGAGTTATCCGAGTTGTTTATAGTGTTGTGTTTGACTTGTGTAAATTTAGACAATGCAATACTGTGTCGCTGTGGGGCAAAATTGATGAAGGAGCTAACAGGTGGGCGTTACCCTCGCTAGCTAAAACCAACTGCCGTGTTGACTATTTTCACTGATGAAGCGCCTAAACCCTGCAGTCTTGCGAGTGAAAGACGCTGGGAGAAACACCAGAGACGGGCAACACTGGAAGCCCTTTTCTTTCAGATACTGCCACTGCTGCTGCTACCAAATGGGAAGTCACAGAACCGACACCGGACAGAAGACAAGCCCCTGACCATGTTTTAACAGACCAAGGACCGGACCAATCTGATCCTAAGCAAGTGTTATTGGACCTGTCACTGGACACAGATCACTATTTGCTGGGACCACAGTCCTACGAGCGGTATGTGTCAATCATAATTTTTTTAATTATTATTGCTACATTGTAGTGATGGGTCCGGCAACACCCATGTGTCAAGGTCATAGAGCAAAACCCGTGTCCATGCATGTATCACTGTCAGACAGTCTCATGACCGATAAAGGAACTGTTTCGAACTGACTGACGCGCCAAACTGTGTTTATAAGGAAGGATATCTGTCAACAGGATGCATCTGCCAAAAGAATGTTTGATCTGTAGCGGTTCATCAAACTCATCAAGAATTATGGAGCTTCCTCAAGCCAAACGAAAGGTTTTCGCCATGTGGGACCATTTTGATCTCATATTGGAAAATAAGGTATTCGTTTTAATTTCCTTGTTGTTTTATACTGTTCCTCTCAGAGTTTCCACTTGATCTATTTGAATTGAAATTAATTTCAAAGTGACTCTTAGTTTACTGTTCGTACTATTTCTGCAGGTTAAATGTTGCATGTGTTTAACAGAACGAAAGTGCCTTCTCTATGCTGAGACATTATAGGGCCAAGCATGAGAAAGAAGTCCCAGATACACCCATTATAAACTCAGGTATACAGCCATTTTACGACTTACTCACAGTTGCTTTATTAATAATTCCTATTAATTTATTCTTTATCTCATTATTAATCACCAAGCTTCCAGGAAGCAGATGCTGGATGAGGCTCTGTTGAATTTAATCTTGAAGGACTGCCAGCCCCTCAGCATTGTGGAGAATGAAGGGTTCAGGGAACTGGTTCAGGTCCTTCAGCCCTCATACGTTTTGCCAACCAGAAAGGTTTGTCTGGAAATGATCTAAAGTAGTAGTTTATCCAATTTATTTTACCTTTCATTTAAATATATTGATTTGCTTGTGGTTTGAATTGATGTGGTTTTCAGACAATCAAACAAATGTTGGCCAAAAAGTCCAAAGGGGAACAGGAACCAGTGAAAATGGAAGTACAACAAGCTGTGGCAGTGAGTGTAACAGCTGACACGTGGACATCTGTGAATATGGAGGCTTACTTGGCTCTTACCTGTCACTGCATTAATGAAAATGTGCAGCTGTGTACATCTGTGTTGGGTGTGCAATACTTTCCACAAAGTCACACTGCTGACAATTTGGCTCATGTAAAAAGGGCCATGATGGAGGACTGGGCCATAACCAATAAAGTGTCTGTGTCTGACGCAGCACCAAACACGATTACATGTGCTAGACAGCCCCAGATTAGGCACTCAATTTGCATTGCACATAGTCTCAATGTATTAGTTGTAATCAGATGTAATCAGATCCCCACTCTTAAATATATCAGACACAAAGCCAGGCACATTGCCCCATACTTCAGATCAACCACTACAGCCAAGGAGAACCTTGCTCAAGTGCAGCAACAGATGGGACGACGAACCTTGAAACTTATCAATGAGGTGCCAACACGCTGGAAAAAACTAAAAACAGATTTGACTCTGCTTACAGCTGATGAGTATACCATCATAGGAGAAACACTTCTTGTGCTTGCTCCTTTCCATCAAGCTACAGTGGAGTTGTCTGAAGAGAGGCGAGTGTCGGAGTCAAAGGTCATCCCAATGATGAAAAAGCTCTATAGACCAGTTCATACTACATCCGAGTACGTCTGTGTTTAGGCTGCAATGTCGCCGACACCCCCACCCATTTTAACAAGACAAAAACACCAAAATAATCCATAGTGAACAATGTTTTTTTTTTAACCTACCGGTGGCGGATCTTCCTCTCTACTGAGGTGCGGTCTGTGTCCGACTCCGCTTTCTGCTGAACATGTCTGAACATCCATCCATCCATTTTCTGACCCGCTTAATCCCTCATGGGGTCGCGGGGGTTGCTGGTGCCTATGTCACGATATAAAATAATTGTAGCCATCCAGTGGTTTCATGGTTTTCATGCTCTCTCGTCTGTACTGGCCTGCGTGTTTATAAGGCAGCTGTATATGTCGCAGTACGGAACACTTGGCCAACAATTCACAGACTTGCTCTGTCCCTTCAGGCTTTTGCTGTGTGAATCTGGCAATCTGATACCATCAACCATCAACTTACTCTTAAAACGATCTTGTGATACGTTATCCAAAGAAGAAAAATACGTGAAGAACTCGTCAGTTTCTCTGTTTGCGTCCGCCATTGTGTTTGCCTTTTGCCTACCAGTCCGGCGCGCATGCGCGAAAAACCCGCATCAAAACAATAACAATCAACTTGTCTATATGGCACTAGAGCGTAATGATTCCACCTTGCACACAGAGGCAGCAATACACCTACATGAACACCTGAAGTGTTGATCTGCTTCCAATCTGGAGTCATTAAGTGTGTTGACCCTGACAACACTTCTAGACTCCAGATTTAAATCACTCGGCTTCCGCAGTTCCTCCAAGTGCAATGAGACCATTTGCAGACTGCAGTCAGAATGTGCATCAAATAAACCCCAGCCAGGACCATCTTCACAACAGTTGTCTGCCCCCACTTCAGGCATGTTATTGAGCATTATTTGTTTGTTATTTGTAAATCACGTACTGAAATGCCAATTTGTTCTATTTAGATAACCTTTGGCAACATATTGACGTCGAATTGGGAAGACAGACCAAAAGTACCAAAGCTGATGCCATCCAGGAGGTGCACAGATACTTGGCAGGGGGCAATATTGCTGGGTCCCAGGATCCTATGATATACTGGAAAACCAAAAAACAATCTATCCAAACCTCTTCCACCTTTCATTACAATTTCTCTGCACTCCAGCCTCATCTGTGCCGTGTGAGCAGGTTTTTTTCTACAGCTGGAGAAGTGGTATCAATAAAACATAACAGACTCAATTTCAAAACGTTGGAGCAACTTATTTTTTTGAATATAAATTTGTAAAAAAAATAATAATAATAAATGCCAGTCCACAAGCATCCTCTTCCACAACATGTTTACTTAGAGGTTATTATGTTATGATACAGGTTCACATTATTTATTATCTGTATCTAAAAATATGAAGGATATTTTACATTTAAATGAAAATATGAAATAATACAATGCAACATCCAATGACTTAAATTGTATTATTGTATACACTAGGTCATCAAATCAGTGTCAGTTAACTCTGTCAATTAGGTTGCCTGTAGGAATTTTTAAGGTCCAGCAGGTGTGATTATTCAGTGACACAGTATCGACACAGCATCAATACAGTTTGGCAACATGTCAAAATGCTTCATGATACCTCATCTATCCATCACTACTACATTGCTCTGGTTCAAACTGAAAAGGGTTAATGTTACTCATTGCTGTTTTGGCTGGAAGGCGCTAGCGCTAAAGGACCTGTTATACATAATTTACCCAGAGTGCATTGCAGCATAAACATGGTGACGTTGTGATAATATGTTATTGAAATCTATAAAAACTAAACATTTTGCAGTATTTTTACTGTATTTTTTTGCATCTAAAATAAAATATTTCTCAAATAAATCTTGTGTTACAACTAATGGTGGATAACTATAACATTTTACTAAGGTTGGATGTCATATTGCCCTCGGGACAGGTTTAATTCGTAAGGGCATAGATTGAGCAAGGTCTAAGAATAATTTCTCTGAGATTTTTGTCCATAATTATTCTAATACAGTTGAAGCATACTGGTCAATTTCACACACATGAATCCATACAATCTCCCTTTTCCACCACATTTTAAAGATGCAATGATCTCTGGTGACTGTTGAGGCCAGGGGTGTAAGGTAGTGGTCAGATGACCCCGGGGACTTGCCCTAAATAGAGGTTCCACCTATGTGTGCATTGTTCAGACATAGCTCCATTATGCCACAAATTCCAGTTCTTCCAACATGTCAGTGCTATTCCCTTTGGCCCTGTGAGTACCATCTGTCGATCCTTATCTCTGTAAACCCCTTCTGGTTTTGAGTACACAGGTAACACTTCTCCTCTTCTAGGCCACACTTTGTGTCTCGGGTGTTACTAGATTAATTTGCACACCTCCATCCACCCACTGCAAGTTCCTGCTGCAGTAGGTTATCATCAGCACACTACACTCCTTGAGCCATGATGCATTATTCTGCTGGAAGTAGCCATCAACCTGAACCGTTGATATGAGGCAAAAATGATTCATGCTTTCATGTTATTTATGCCATATTCTGACCCCACCATCTGAGTGTTGGAGATGAACTCAAGACTCATTGAACTGTGTAAAGGTTCTCCAATCTGTTAGTGTTCAATGTTAATGAGCCTGTCAAAAGTGCATATTGAGTTTTCCTTTCTCCGCTGAATATAGGGACCTACTGCTTTCAGGTTTGACATGTTTTCAGAGACGGTATTCTGCATACCTTGTTTGTAATGATTTTCATCTTAAGCAACTCTGACAATTGTATTCTGACATCAACAATGATGTGTTGTGCAATCGCCATTTGGGATAAATGAGACTGAGTTAAAAGCCTCATGAAACATGAGACTTTTGCAGGGACCCAGGAACTGCTCCTCATAGCAGAGGGCCACTTTATAAAAAACCCAAGCCGCACTACAATCACCCTCTTTTGCACGCTGTTCCTCAACAGCAGCATTGGAGAGATAGCCACCTGGGTCCGAATGGGTTCAAGACATCCACAAACGTTTGCAGTTCCGGCCAGGCTAAGTGTAAAGTCTGTTTTCTGTGAAAGCAACATTGGAACTTAACAACCGACTGCCCTGGAGATGGTCTGCTTGTAACCTTTTTGAACTGTTGCAGGAAAGCTGAGTCGAGAGGTGGCGGAGCAGTCTCTGCATCGTCTCTGACAGAATAGAATGTAATTCACTAGTTTTATGTTTTAGACTACAGATGTTCAGGTGAGCGAGTTTTAATTATTTTATATGTTTCTTTAACAACATTCTATTAGAGAAGTGAGCAAATATCTCAAGATTAATTTACACCATTTTACCCTAATTCGACAGAGAAAAATAACCTTAAGAAGTCTAGATGATACTCAAGTTGGCTGACTGTTCATCACTCCTTATAGAGAAGACTTTAGCCTGTTCTGGTGTAGCCTTTATTTACATATAAATCCTACAGTTTGAAGTCCATCTTGCTTGAATTTTTCCTTTAGAATCCTAGCTTTCCTTGCCAAATCAGCATTAATTTTTGTAAGATGCTCATTGAGATATACATTCGTCCCCTTTAAATATCTGCCCTGCCTGAGCAATGCCGTGTTGTGCTTTCTATTAAAAAAAAGCAGAAGAACAATTAAAGAGGTAATCTTCACTCACAAATGTAACAACAATTTTTTAAAGTTTGCCATGCATCCATCCATCTATTGTCTTACACTTACTCAAGACTTGGTCATGGGAGCAACAGGTCAGGGAGGGTAACACAGACATCCTTCTACCCAGCCACATCCTCCAGCTCCTTCTGGGGGATCCCAATGCGTTCCCAGGCTAGGTGGGACATTTTGTCCCTCCAGTAAGGTCTGTGTCTTCCCTGGGGTCCCCCAAGTTATACATTGAAGGCAACCCCCCAAGGGAAGCGCCCAGGGGGCATCCTCATCAGATGTCCAAACCATTGTTAAATGTATTAACACCCAGTGCTAGGACAGGGTATTCCTATTTTTACATAGAATGCTAACCCAATAACTGGTTTTATCATAAGACCTTTTTTTCTTTCAGAACTTAAAAGATACGGTTTCTATTTACGAAAAAGGATCAACATAAGCTCTCAAGTTATGCAATGTCCAAATATATATATATATATATATATATATATATATATATATATATATATATATATATATATATATATATATATATATAATATGAAACTCCAATAAACTGCGGAAGAACAGAAATATTACTCTATCTACTCCTGTTGTATCAACACCTTTATTATTTTAAAAGACAGAGTGTGCACAATGCACCAACTAATGATTCATGTTTTCTTTTTATGAATATTTCTTCTTGCATTAAATGTGAAAATGCAGAGCTAAGTGTATGAGATAAAACACAGACTACATTAAAGACATTCCATGATTTCAGAGAGCTTCACGTACATGCCTCTGGCAACTGAAGTGCAAATGTGTTGTTTTATACTTTTATTATGTGTTTGGACTTGTGTTGGTGCAGATATGTCAAAAAAGCATGATTTTTGGACTCTCATGTGCACAGAGAAACAAATCCTTTTTAGCCTAATTGATTTTCTTTTCTTAAAGGAAAGCAACTGAGTGTTCCTCTCATTTAGCATTTGGGCAGTATGTGAAAAGAACCTGGCAGCTGGTAGATCGTGCCAAAAACATAAAACTCTGCATTGGTGAAATCACAAAGTTCACATTTCCCTTCATCCTTATTCCCCTCTTGTACAACTTGGATGTAGTGTCAGACTTGTATTTTGAGAGCTGACACATGTGCACCTTAACCTGTCATCTTTGACAATTCACAAAGACCCAATGGGAATCCTTTTTCTCCTAAATTAAAATTTTGGCTTCCAGTGCATACCTTTTCCAACAGTAAACTACACGTATTAGCATGCACAGTCCTTACACAAAACTAGATGAAGGCTCTATTTCCCTTGTGCTCACAGGCTATTACATTATCATAACAGTAACAAAAATTGTTGTTTGATGTGTGTGGGAAGACTGTCTCCTACTGTGTTGTTATCATAATATAAATCATAACAAAAGGAATCTTATTCCCTCAATCTCCCACAACGTTCAGACAAGACATCCAACTGTCTTGACTGTCACTCACAGGCCTTTCTGACACTGAATAGAGTGCTGCAACTGAGGTGTTGGCAGGTTTGCGTATTCACAAGCACACATCTCAGTTCAACATCTAAAAACAAGATATTTTATCATGTGATTCAGAAAGATGTTTTATAACGACAGCAAAAAAAGTCATTTCTAAAAGTAAGTGTAACAAAAAAGTCCATCTTAGGTACAAAATTGCATATTTCTTTAGATTTATTTTTCATTTAAACTGCATAACATGGTGAATAGTTTTATTTAATACAACCTAGTCTTTAATAAAACCATCATAACCAGTTATTTACTCATTTTAACAGGTGAAGAAATTCAAATCGGGAAGATTGGAGTGCTTCTCTTATGACTGTTACTTAAGAGACTCCCATTTACCTCCTAACCTGCTTTCTCCTCTAGATTTAAACTTAACTTTTTTTTGTAGGTAGTGATTTATTAATATTAATATCTTTGGGGGGGAAAGAAAGCAGTCAAATATTGCTGTTTGTCTGTAAGCTTGATTAAGATCACTTTTTCATGCAATATTTTTTAACAATTACCATAACTGTCAGTTTCATTTTTGTCAATCAGTAAACAATATGTTTCAGAAGAAAAACCATCACCAGAAATGTTGGTTTAACATCATAAAAACTGACCATCTAAATATCTGTAGCTTATAGGAACCATGCAACTCATCATGTATTCATGGAACATGTTTTTCCCTCTATCACTGGACAGTACAATGTTCTTTGTTGTTATTTTGTTATTAATGTCTTGTCAAATGAAAATTAATCTATCACTCGCTTGCTACCATCTTTAGAATTTGTTGTTTTGATTAATGGCTTTGACTGACACAGTTGTTTTCTGACACTTCCAAATTGGTGGCTTTATAATTATTTTTTGTCTGTCCCCTACGCACAGTCATTGCCAACTGTCAACACACTTACACAATAGAGCTAAGTGGGAGGCAGTATAACATAGATTTGCAAAAACTAGATGTAACAATTGCAATGAAGTGTTTGTTGCCATGATTTGGGTTTTTGTTTGCTTTGCTTTGGACTTTTTCTGGACTTTTCCTATCAGCCTGTCACCTCTTAGCCACCAGTCATCATGCAGTCAGCTCAGTCTCCCTCCAGCCACCGCTCTACTCTAGATCAGCTCCACCTGTTGCCAATAATTATTCAACTCCGCTCACCTGTGCACCTGTCTACATATAACTGCATCAGCCAACTCATCCCTGCCAAAATCTCTCTTATCTGCTTGTCTCATCTAGTGTTATGTGCCCTGCCTAAACCAGTTCCTATGTGTTCAGCCAGCTGGACTAGTCTGTTAAAAGTCATCTGTGTCCACATGCTGCAGTTATGCCTGTTTCCCTGTGAGTTCAAGCCGCTTGCTTTGCCCATTCTGGTGGTTCCCCGGTCCACATTGCCTGTTTTGGTCTCTTCTCTACCAGCACCTTCTCTTCTCCTACTCATCCCTGCCTGCCTGAACCATCTGCTATAACTCATCTGTTCAAGTCTGGTTCTGCTTGTCTGTCTCACTCGCCACTGTTCATCCCTCACAATAATCCTTTTAAAGAAACGTAACTCTGTGTACGGCTGAATAACGGGTTCACCAGCATTATTCATTAAAGTTTGTCTCAGAAAATTCACTTTCCAGGGTTCTTTGCTAGGAATATTACAGTTTAATAAAATCTAAGTTTTTGATAATTCATTTATATTTGCTGTCTCTCCTGCCTCTAGTTCTACTTCTTAAAAGACGGAACCATTGCTACTGCCAGCTCAATCAACCTGCCCGTTGAAAAAAAAATTAACCTTGAATATATTGAATGACAATCACACTATATTTCATGAAAGCCAGCGTAACAAGTGGGTGTGGCTTCATGGACTTATGGGTAATGAGGATGATTGATTATCATAAACGTGTATGTGGTTATGCAAAAATTAGGCTGGAGGATGTTCCAGTGCTGAGTTGACCATTTCCAGAACAGATCAGCTGTTCTGCTATGTTAATGCATGCACTGAAAATTGTAATACTATTGTCAGGGTGCAGGTCTCCCTTCTGCACCATGGACAGTTCCAGATCCTTCCACCATCCACTCTGCCCTGCTTCACTCCATGCTGGATCAGTTTCACCTGCTGCAATAATCAAGTCCGGACTCAATACACCTGCCAACTCTCCTATATAAGCCCTCTTCAGTCTGCTCCTCGTCGCTGGGTCATCTGCATTCACTCCTTGTTGCCTGCCTGAGTCTCACACCTTCTAGCCTGAGATCCCTACCTATGACGCCTTTCTCTGCCAACTGCCTGCCCCAGCTTCACCGTGTCTCTACCCTCAGCCATCTCCTCCATCACTCGTCTGCTCCTGTCTGGTACAGTCTCTGGTCGCCATCTCCATTACTCAAAGCCTTCAATAAAGCTCCTTAAACGTAGCTCTGTGTGTGTGGTGGTGTTCGGGTTCATCAGAACAAATCCTGACAACTATGAGTTAGAAAGAAGTTGCAAGTAGTCATTTTCCCATTGGGTTAAGTTTAATTTAATTGGATGAAACTGTAGATAGAAAATACACTGGGATTTAATTAAAATTAGGCAATGAAGGGCTGAAAGTATTTAATAACAGTCAATCTGATACGATCAAGTGGGGTCGCCATCTTGATATTAATTTGGACATGTGCATCCTCTTTCGTGGGAATGTGCAATACCATTAAATGGTATTATTGATTTAAAAGTGAACGATTAGTTTAAAAAAATAGCTTGTTAGTGTCAGGATTCAGCAGGCAGTGCCGGTTAGACCTATGCCGGCTCTGCCTATCCCTCTCCCTACAGGTGGCTGCAGATTGGCAGGGGGGCGTGGCCCCACAGGTGATCTGTATCACACGGCCCTGGCGGGAGTACTTAAGCGGAAGGCTGCCAGCACAACCCTGCCAGAGTGTTAACCTTAAGTGGTAGGACTCAGCCGGCCTCGTTCTTACGGCTCCCTTGATCTGAGACTAACTATTTTCTACTGTGTGTCAGGTTGCCTCGCTCTGCATCTGGCTCCGCAGCTCTCCCTTGTTCCCAAGCAAAAAAGTCCCAAGCCTCGCCTAAAGCTCCTTCAGTTCAATGCTGTTAAACCTGCTAACGTTCTTCTGAGTGTATACGGCATGTGGGCAAAGAGCCTAAAAACCATGACAGTAATAATGTTTTTTTTCTCCATTTAGTTTCTGAACATATAGTGCTTTTAGCAAAGGAATAAAGTGGACTGTTTTAAACCATGGCATGTTTGAGTGCAATGTTTTGGGTGACAATGTATCAAGATTTTATACATTTTATCTGTGGTGGGATTTGGAATTATGGCTCTGATTACTTGATTTTTTCTAACAATAATGATTTACCACTGTGTCTTATCCAATTATTAAACATTGCTGTTAAACACCAGTATTTGTACATAAAGTACTCCACAATTTAACTTTAATAGCTATGTATATGCATTCAGACATTGTTTGGAAGTTTTCACCTTATAGGCTCTAAATTACATTTATGAAAGCTCAACAGTTACATAAATACAATTTTGAAAATAATGAACAGAATATTATATTACTAGTTATAAAATATTTCTAAACCCTAATAAAACAAAAATAATCATCACATGAACAAAATGAAAAAAAAAAAAACTAGTGCCAATTTTGATTGCAACCGTTAAACTTGTTGATCCACTATGCAAAGGTACTGTTTATGAGGCTGATTTTACCAATAACGCCAGGCTCACACTGAATATGGTGCAAATACAGTTCCAGCGGCGCAAGTAACCCAAATAATTAAAAATCAATGTCCCAACTCACATCAGCCACATGTAGTTGTGGGTGCGGTTACTGAGGCTCTGCGGCAATGCAAAAAACCGCAGCAAGAAGGAATTTTGACCGGATGGCACAGCGGTCCCTGGATCAAGCTAGCAAATTTTATGACCCAAACAGGAAACGTCGGGCACTAGACAGGTAAATAAAGTTTACGTGAATTTCAGAATAAAACCACCCCACCAACTTACGCTAACTTCACTAGTGTGAACAAAACAGCAACACAGAAACACGAGTAAACAGAGGGGCTTTTGGATGATGAAAAAGGATATTTATGCACATGGATATCGACTTTGCCCTAAAAATCGAAACCCATAACTGTTTTTCAATAATTTATGAGCAATGGCAACAGAAAGGACCACGTGGACATATATTGTCACAAGCAGGCATTTTTCAGTCCGCTGGCTGTTGTTTCCATAGGAGCAGTGTGAGTGGGGGTTTGTGGCAAGCGGAAACTGGGTCAGCACCGTAACCTGAACAATAGTCAGTGTAAGCTCCGGGGAAATCCTCAAACTGAAGAAGTGTCTTCGGAAAGAGACAAAATGTTTCAACAAAGAACCTGTCCAGAGGACCTACTCAACTTTTTCTTTTCTTTTCTTTTTTTCTTTTTTAAACAAAATGCTGTAAACAGAAAGTATGTGATTTAGTGTTCAACTTTATAGGCATCCTTAAAAAAAGTAAATACTGACAAAGAATAAAATGTGACAACCTTAATTTTGATTCAATTTTTTCTTTGAATCATTTAACTGCATTTACTGCTACAAGGAAAACATTCTGTAAAATCAACTGGGGTTGGTTTATAGAATAGCAGCAGCCACCATCCTGAGTGAACCAGTTGATCTGGACAGTGCTAACTACAGGTGTGAATGAGTTTGCAATGTGTTTTTTTATGATGGGGACACTTGTATTTATGTTGATTGAGCAGTCCTAGGGTAAGCTACCCTTGGAAGCAAGCTCCATATACTGCTCTTACGTGACTCCCTTCCTCCCCAAAATTACCCTTAAACTGTTTCTCCTGTTAATGCAGTGAAGATGCCTGTTGGAGGATGTTCAACATATACCACAAAGCACATTGGAAACCTTTATTTGCTGTCTTGTTTTGCGAGTGTGAACTACATTGAGTTGTAAAATTACAGTTTTAAGCTGTTTTTAAAATCCTATGCTAACAGACCAGCATGTATTGTACACAAACTTGTCTTGCAATTCATTGTAAAAACTGTTTATCAACACCAGCACCAATAAAATAACTGACATACCTGAAACTGGAAAACTGGTTTAATCAGTGCAACTCAGTTTGCCTTTTGCAGCATACCTATCTTTGATGTGCCACATTTGAAATGAACACCTCTTTTTAAATTACCATCTTCTTATAAGCAAAAAAAAAAAATCTTTTCATTTTGTTATGTAACTGTACTGAATTATTTTAGTAAGGACTTAAAATAATCTATTAAACAATGTTTATATATTATGACACTACTGATTAAATTGATTGGAGAGCCATCCTGGGGGGATTCTAAACATAGAAAATGTTATGAAACACGCTGCTGTAATTATCTTCAACGAAACAAAATGAAGAGTAACAACTCCGCTTTACAACCTGTGGCATGGGATAGTTTCTCTATAGAGTGTGTGTTTTTTAGCTGACTGCAAGCTACCCACTTTGCTAGTTAGTTACTGTCTATTCCAGTTAGCTGTTGTCTAGGTCTTTTAACCCAGTACTAAAACCTAATTGTGTAAAATAGGTGTGGAAAAATGTTAAATTGACCCACTATGTATTTGCTGAAATATATTTCAGCAAATATATATATATTTGTACATTATTAAATGGGTATTCTTGTAATCGGACCCCATTTTTACCAATTGAGTTAAAATATATGTAAAACATACATAAATGCAAAAGCTATGCATTGTGTTTTTTGGTCCTAACCTTTTATTTTTATGTCAAAAGCAACTACAGTATAATGTGTGTTAATTGACTGTAGTTCAATGACCTGTCTATGTAATGCTTGTAGACTCTGAAACGTAAGATCAACATCAATCCATCTGCGTTATTTAGTCTACCACAGATATTGCACATGTTTTACAAGTATCCAAAATAAAAATAGAAATATGCCACCACTTTCACATAGCTGTTAAGAAGAAAACTTAGCTGCTGAAAATAGTTCAGTCAGTGTGACAGGGGACATTGTTTAATTAAAGAAAAATCTGTGAATACCATACACACTGAGCCAATTTGATTAACATAAAGATAAAACCCCATCACAGAGCTTTCTCTTTTCATGAGCACATATTATTGAAAAATATGAAGAAAAAAAAACATCCTGGTAAAAAGTTTCAAAAGGCCTAATGGGAATTTCAGTTCTTTTGTATTTTGATCAAAATTAAGGTTGTTAATGTGTAGCAATAACACATGAGAGAAAAAGAGAGAGATGAGAAAGGAGAGTGAAAAAAGAAGAGTGCCCTTTCATAGCTAAATTAAAATTTTAAGCGTGGCTAAATGCATTTCTGTGCCCACCCGTTGAGCAGGCATTTCTGTGAGAAATTATGCCCTGACCCTTTATGAACTATGTTGAAGTCTTTGCTTTTATTCCATCTTGCTTCATTTATCCATTCTCTTCCCCCGCCCCCTTCCTCACCACCACCCCTGAAGTTCAAGTTCTACCTTCTTCATTTTCCTGTTTCTCCTTTTAGCAGAGGTCACTCATGAAGATAACTTCATATTTATTCATGTGTTCATTCATGTGGAGAGCTCTCAGAATCCATTTTGTTCAAATAGCAGCTTTTGTGTTTTGGTAATTACACAGGCAAACACAGATGACAACATTTCTGCTGCAGCAATTGAAAGTGGTACTCTCTGGTAATGAGCCACTTTTTCACGTTAGAAAATAGGTATCTTCAGTAAAGATGACAACACTAAATGCATAGTCTCTTTTCAAAAAAAGACTATATTGCTCTATGGTATATTAGCACATCAGCTACGCTTTCATCAGCTTTATGCTGCTTTTTTAGCTAAACTTGATGAAGAAGGCAATATGTTAACTCATCTGCTGAGCATTGGCATACATAATGCCTTTGCTGTTGAAAATGTGGGTTAAAAAGTTATAGGATGCATTTAAAACCATTTTGTATGCCAGCAAAAAAAGGTATTCTCACCAACTGCTCTGATGTTGTAAATTAATGGGAATATGAAATTGAACCAAATAAAAACCTATGTCACATGTTTGACTGTACTGTAGATTATGCTTTGACTGATTCTTAGCAACTGCTTACATAATCAGTGATGTCCCAGCAATATATGTTAATTGAGTGATGGACTAGATACATATGTTGGACAAATTAAGACTCCACTGTCACATAATTTATTGTAATGTTTATAAGCACCAAAATACATAACTAAAAGCTGTTCATGTGCCTCATCTCAATAATCACCAAAAGAAGAAAACAAATTCAAAAGAAAGATAGCATTGTTTTATTAAATAGAGAAACAGGTATATATTTGAATGTTATTGTTTTAAGATTGTGAACTTATAATTGCAATAAATACATAAAGTAAGCTGTTAACTTACTTATAGATTTCTATTGTTCTATTTAACCATTTGTGACGGAGGAGCCGTCACGAGCCGGGACGTAGATATGAGTCCGTGTCAGCATGCGAGCACACCCCACACGTATACACACAGGCACATACACCATCGCTAACTTATTTTTGTTGCAGTTAAACTGATGCGGTTCATCGTGGGTGCACACGTGGTGTTCCTGCTTCAGTTAACATTCATCCTAACCTGTTAATTTCAGCTTCAAACATTTTCCCGGTTGTATTTTCAAGCAGGGTTGTCTCTGGACTGTAGTGTGCCGGAAGGGAGTTAAGTGATGACGTAGTGATGTCATCAGAATGTACTGAGTGTTTTCTATTAAACTGAGTATTGTATTTTTAGTTGTAAGTTTATTTATTTATTATTATTATTATTTCATTTTGTATACTTTAAGAGTTTATTTGAGTTAGAAGTAATTGCTTAGTTTTTCTTTCTTTTGCTTGTGTGGACTTCTTGTGGGCGGAGCCTGTGGCATTAAAAGCAGGGCTCTGCTCCACAGGGAGGCAGTCTGTGGCTAGAATTCTGAGAAGTCACACTGCAGGTGATAGACTCTTACATGGAAGGTTCTGCTGTTTGTCTGATTTTAACCTGCCTTGGACGTCCTTTATATATTTTCTGCACCTGCCATCTTTGTTCACCTGAAGAAAAACTGAATAAATTTCACTGAAGTGATCTCCGGCCTTGGCCAGTCATTTATGTTTGACCAAGTCATAATAGAACCCCTTCACATCTGGTGTCAGGAGTGGGATTATGCCGAGCCGGAGAAGAGGATCTCGTCTGTTGAAGCAAAGATCTGGTCTTGGATCACAATCAAAGATGAAAGAACTGGTGGCTTACAAAGCATGGGAGAGCATGCCAATGACGGATGGATCAGATGAGGAAGGTGAACCACAGCCTGGCCCCAGTGGATCAAGTGCATCTGGCAGTGAGTTTCTCACTTTGATGAAGGACTTTATGACAGGTCAGCAAAAGCGAGTGAAAGGGCTGCTGAAGGAATTACGAAATCTTAGGATGTCTCTGCAACAACCACAGCAAGTACCACACCCTCACCTCCAGTCAGGAGTTGGTGCAGAGCAAAGTGGCGACGATGATGGTGGTGATGACGATGGTGATCAAAGCCATCAACCTCAGTCAGTAAGTTACACCACTGATCCAACGATTCCCACTTATCAATTAGGAGAAGACCTTGAAAACTATCTGCTGCGGTTTGAGTGCATTGCAGAGACCTGGAGGTAGCCAGAGAGTGAATGGGCGTGCCGTCGCATTCCACTCTTTTCTGGGAAAGCCCTGGATGCCTATGCTGCTATGGATGAGGAATGTGCTCACTGCTACAAGGACTTGAAAACTGCTTCATTAACAAAGTTTGACATCTCACCTGAGACATACAGACAGAAGTTCAGAGCAACAAGTATACCTGTTGGTGAAACTCCTACTGAAACCTACCACCGCCTTAGAGGCCTCTACCGATGATGGATCCGTCCGGACCAGCATTCCAATGAGGAAAACTATTGATTCAGAGTATTCCTGCTTGTCGGTTCAGCTCTGCCAGACGTGCATGCATGCACGGGTTCGCCCGGAGCACCTCCTTTTGAAGCGCTCGGCGTTCCCACTGTGTCATTTCAACGCTGCTGTGCGCAGCTCCACTGCCTGCTTTTTCTTTCATGTCCTTTTAAATCTGCAGCACACCAGACTGTGCTGTGTGCTGTTTAACTCCACTCTCATTGGTTTTGCTGCCTTAAATTCTGCCTTCCCTCTTCCTGATTCTACAAAATAATAGTGCTATTGATTTGACTATTACTACTTCTAAGTGAAGCATTTGATACTGTCGATCACTCCATTCTGTTAGACCGTCTGGAAAACTGGGTCGGCATCTCTGGTACAGCTCTCAACTGGTTTAAATCCTACTTAAAGGACAGGGACTTTTTTGTATCAGTAGGTAACTTTACATCAGAGATGACAAAAATCACATGTGGGGTTCCCCAAGGGTCCATTCTGGGTCCCCTCCTTTTCAATATCTACATGCTCCTTCTTGCTCAGATAATAAAAAACAACAACATCAGCTACCATAACTATGCAGACACACAGCTCTACATCACCATGTCACCAGGTGACTATGGACCAGTTTAAGCACTGAGTAAATGCCTAGAAGAAATCAATACGTGGATGTGCCAAAATTTTCTTTTTTCAGTTGAATAAAAACAAAACAGAAGTAATAACATTTGGACCAATAGAGGAGAGATCAAAAGTTAGCACACAGCTTCAGTCGCTTCAGCTAAAAACCACTAATCAGGCCCGAAATCTGGGAGTAGTGATGGACTCAGTCCTGAACCTCCAAAAGCATCTAAAGACAGTTACAAGGTCAGCTTTCTATCACCTGAAGAACATTTCTAGGATTAAAGGACTGATGTCTCAGCAGGATCTGGAAAAAATTATTCATGCGTTTATTTTTAGTCGAATAGATTACTGCAACGGTGTTTTCACAGGTCTGCCTAAAAAGTGGATCAGACAGCTGCAGCTGATCCAGAACGCTGCTGCCCGTGTCCTCACTAAGACTAAGAAAGTAGAGCACATAACCCCAGTTCTAAAGTCCTTACACTGGCTCCCTGTATCTCAGAGAATAGACTTTAAAATACTTCTGTAAGTCAATAAATCCCTAAATGGCTTAGCACCTAAATACATCACAGACTTGTTATCAGTGTATCAACCCACCAGACCACTAAGGTCTTCTGGCTCCAGCCTGCTCTGCATACCTAGAACCAGAACTAAACAAGGAGAAGCAGCATTTAGTTCCTATGCTCCACTTATCTGGAACAAACTTCCAGAAAATTGTAAAGGTGCGGAAAGCCTGAGTTCCTATAAATCAAGATTAAAAACACATTTGTTTAGGATTGCCTTCAACTGTTCTAGTCAACTGAATCACCACTTTTTTGTTCTATTTTCTATCTACATTTTAGTCACACTTGCTTTTATTCTGTTTTAGTTTGCTATATTTTAATCATGTAAAGCACTTTGCATTGTCCCTGTACTGAATTGTGCTATATAAATAAATTTGCCTTGCCTTGCCTTACTTCTAGAATTAGGATAAAGACAAATAAAACAGAGGACCACTATTTACATTGGTTTTATTGTACATTGATTTCCACACCGTCCATTAGTAAATTAGTACAAACCAGGGCCGGAGCTAGACATTCTCATCATCAGGGACTTAGCCCATAAAATATTACAATATTACGAGGGTAATTTGGTACACAAAAAAGTAAGAAATTATTTAATCTGTTGATGTGGTCGCAAAATTAATTTAATACAGGCCTTTACATATCTTAAAGTTTAATCTGATGTTCTTTAATAGTCGTACTAGTATATATCAATAGTATATTAATTTGTTCTCATTTGATGAAATGGACAACCACTCATGTGAAAACATTATCCATGAGTTGCTCAGTAAAATCGGTACCTTTAGGACGCTTGATTTTATTAATGCGATTATTCCTCTGGAAAACTAGGGATCGCTGTAGTGACCGGTCACTAAATAGGTTAATCCTAAAGTTATACAAAACACATTAAATTACACATTAAATGACAATGTTCCATATTAATGCGGTAATAATGCGCATAGCATTATCGAACGATGGAGGAGTGAAACAAAAACAAGCTTTATATTTAAAGGCATACTATGCAACATTTTTCAGTTAATTAATGTGTTCCATACAGTTTTGGATGATTAAATGAGTCATTTCAGGTCAAACTAAGGTTTTCTCGGCCCCCCTGGTGGTCTGTGGGGGAAATACTGCACTTGCAATTGCAGGAGCCCTCGGCCCGCACTCACAGGCTCAGTAGTCTCGTGTGCATCGCAAGAGTCGGTCTTGCTTTACGGCGAGAACTGCTACACGCCCCCAGTGAAAGGCATCCTAGTTTTTGTGCGTCATCATGGCGGAACCATCGGGCAAGCTTTTACCGAATGGCGAGAGCTAAAAGAAAAAGAAGGTTGCAAGGCTGACGCGGACCTCGCGTTTCTGCTGATGCGATTGTAAGTAACACTGGAATGGTTTCTCTCTCTGTGTGTGCAGGGTTTCCCGCAGCGCTCACACTACCGCCTCGGCAACATTCCAAAATAAAACATGAAAACCTAACTCGATATGTTTGCATGTTTATTTGACGGTAACAGGCTTTTTGTTGTTGCTTTCGCGCGTGCATATAGTGAATGGCAGGAAAAAAAACAGTCGCTCGGCTCCGGTGGTTGTCTCCCCCCCCTCGCTCGCTCGCTCGCTCGGTTCCACTCCGCTCACAACTTAACGCCTCGCCTAAGCAAATTCCTAGGGGAACCACTGGTGTGCATGTTCATACTTTCACTTTGTTAATCATTGTTTGTACTGCCGTTTTTTCGACTTTGATTTAATGCATTCGCCTGTCTGCTAAGCTCAAAACAACCGGGCCTGGCTTGACGGAGAAACCAGAACAGCTGAGCATATTTATGACAGTGCACTTTTACTTTCGCCCTCTGGGGGGAGCCTCGCTGGAAAATCAACCCCGGTTGCATAGTATACCTTTAAAACAAACCATAGTTAAGTGGTAGCGCAAATGATAATAGCACAGAAGTTAATAGCATTATGCTAGCGGACATTTGCCGCTAATTTTAAAAAGCCTTAAGTTCTATTTTGGTAGTAATGAGCAGACAGGAAAACACAAACATCATTATCCCATCAATGTATAAAACCCTTCTGGAATTAAAGTTTGTTATAACCGTAAAATCACATACTATGTCAGCATAGCATAGTTTCAAAGAAGCTAGTGAGACCTATGCCTGTTAGCTCCATGTGTTTTTAAAACCACTGTGAAAACACATTAAGTAAACCTAAATAAACTAAATAAACCGTTTAACTTTCCCTGGTCAACTCTGCCAAACATGCCTGTGCCTCCATGTCAGTTCAGTTCACTTTGGGCATCCAGTTGGACGCAGTTGAAACAAGGAGGGTGTAAGCTGGTTGTCTGACCAGCTATAGTCGGGTTCTAGTCCGTAGGAAGCTCAGCACTGTGGGACTGCAGCATGTATGCGTTCGGGCTGTGGAAACAGGGATCTCCACTCAGCTTCCTTGGCGTAGCTGCTCTTGTGGGAGCCTGTGCCAATTGCAGCGGACGATTTCAGATCAGCTTTTCCTCTCTGCTTGGCCGGGCCGCAGAAGAAGAGACTGCTCCGTGTTGTCTCGAGTCAGCTTTCCTGCAACAGCTGAGAAAAAATCACAAGGTTGGTTTCGGCAAAGATGGATTCTTTACTCCGGCGTCTGGTTACACAGAAGATAGACTGCAGACTTGGCTTCGATCCAGCCTACAGTTCTCCAAACTCCAGTCAGATCCTCCACTCTGCAGAGGAGGATGAGAGTGCTCTTCTTTATGCTGCTCCAACTTAGCAGCGGGAAAAAAGGGCGATTGTATTCAGGCAGCAATTCTTTATACAGTGACTGCACAACAGTTATGAGAATGCATTTTCCAACTTAAAGATAGCTTATTTATCAGTTTTGTGTCCCATCAGACAAATATTAGGATCAGTCAATCAGATTTTAACCCAGAATCTGACGAGGCCATTTGAAAAGCTACTGGTTTTCTTTTTCCCCCTGAGTCATTCAGTGGTGGACTGGCTTGACATCAAAGTTCTACTGTATAACTCAAGTGGACTTGAGCTTAAGGTCACAAACTGATGGCTGTATATTTAGCTTCAAGGTTTTCTGTCGGACAGCAAAATGCAGAATGGATAGTTCCATCAGTTACAGTAAGTTGTTCAGGTCCTGAGTCATTTTTGCGTTGGAACTATCCCATGGATGCAATTTTTGCTCAGCCTCTTTCTTATTGTTGAATCAGAAGTACTGACCTTACCTGAGTTCTACAGGTTTTAAGTTGCTTTTCGGGTGTTGTTCTTGGTTATTTTGTGATTTAAATGATTTAAGACTAAATTGGCAGCTGATGTCTAATCTGTTTAGTGTCCAAGAAAAAAAATCAAGTAACATAAGAACCCCAAACAAAACAAAAAAACTCAGATCAAACCAGATAAACAACAGTGATACTGCCACATCTTGAAATAAACTGTCACTCATCAAACATTTATGGACATAGCCTAAAGAGAATATCTTATCTTGTCAACCACTGCACATAGATTGACTGGACAGGTTGAAAATTCATAAAAACAAGTAACTGTGGCTGGCAGAACTAGTAAATGCATAAATAGGAGCAATTGCAACTTCTGTTTCATGCAAATTGCATTTTTTTCTTAAATACATATTCCTGTGTTGAATAATTTTTTTCAAGTCTTTTAACTGTTTATAATATTTCAATATTTCTTTTATATTTCTATTTCTATATTGCTTATATTATGATCACCAGTTAGTGGTTGCCTTTGCTTTAGCCAAGAGAAAACCTCTTATTGTACCTTAATATGGTTAATTCTTTAATAACATACACATTTGTGGACTTTGACAGGCCCTGTTCAGAGGACATGTTTGATTATATTTGTTATTTATAGCCTGTAGTAAGATTTCATAGACATTTAGTACTCTGCTTTAAAAAAAAGAACATTTGATTATCCACACTGCATATTGGTGTTTTGGATCAAGCACTGTCAGTTCAACACTTGGCTTAACTCATTCTGTGTGGAGTTTGTTGTCCCTCTGTAGGTACTCTGGGGTTTATTAAGATTTCTACAGCCCCCTTTACACATTCCAGAACCATACATGTTGGGTTAATTGGTAACTTTAAACTGAACTGAGTATGAGTGTATACTGTACATTCATGGTTATCAGTCCCATACCTTTTCATGTTTCCCAGCAATGGACTGACAAAATGTGCAGGATATAAGTAATTTCTCCCAGTTGTTGACTGCTACGATTTGGCTCTGTCTCCCAACGCTACCCCTCCCCCCCAACCCTGAATATCATTATGTACAGGAAACAGATTAATGAATAATAATTTATAGTTAATTACAGCTTCATCAATAATTCAAAACATCTAAAAAGTTCCCACAGTATTAGTGCTTACCTTATTTTCCCACTGTGACTGTGCTATTAATTGCCCTCAAGTTTCCAATAAGTGGCGTGTTAGTTTCCATTAAACCCAACAATATAGGGGTATTGGTGAAAATGGAAATTAAATACTGGAGTAACTCATGTCATGAGGGTCTTCAAATCATATGAAGCTTTGATAGTTTAGGCATTTCTGAGACAAACAAGGTGACGTGGATTCAATGGTGCCCGCAGGCCAAAATTAACATAAAATAAATAAAAATGAAAGTTCCCGCCATCCCATATTTTAATTGTTATGATCTGTTGCTGTATTTGCTTAAATCCCCTTAGCTCACTTTTGTCTACAGCTCCTCTACCCATCTTTCAAATCAGTTTTCTCTTGTGCATTTATGTAATGATGGTTGACAGGCATGTATGGCAAATTACATTGCTCTATTATTCTCAGGGCATGCTGTGGGTGTTTGTCAGCTCTTTGTTTATGTTAGGGATTTGGCATTAGAGTTTGACAAAGCTTAGCTTTCAGCAAACACAGATGTGTTTGACAGCTTTATGTAGAAACTGTTCTTAAGGAACCTAACTATTTTCTCATCACCAAGTGTCTGTTGCTCTCCTTACCTTCATGCCAACTCTTCTTTAAACATGCATGTCAGTTCGCTATTGTGACTAACTCTGATGCCCACAGCTTTTTTAAAACAAGGTTAATAACACTTAAATGGACCTGGACAGGAGATTGTTTTATTAATGGGATTATCATGATAAAACAAACTCTGACATCTTAATTTCTAATAAGGGCTTCCAAAAATAGGTTTATAGGCTTGTCTGTGGCCAGGCAGCTAGTGGTCAATTGTTAAGGCTCTATTTAATAAAAACAAAATATTAGTTTGCTGCTTCAAAACTGAAGGAAGAGTAAATAATCTCTCCTCAGCTGCTTAAACTCAAAGGAGATAAAGATAGGGACAAAAAAAAGAACACAGTTTATTTTTGGACAAAAAATACCCCTACCATATTTTGAAATATACTGGGGGTGGTTGGTGATTTTAAAAAATGTTGAGGGGGCACTAGAGATTAGATATTACAACACAACAATAAAAACAATAAAAAAGTAAACTCTATAGCTCTATACTTAAAATAAATACATCCACAGTCACTTGTTTGCTACTGGATTTTTAAATCTGGTTGGTCTGGTCTAAAATCCTTAATCCGCTTTTTTCCTTGTTATGTAAATAAATAACCAAATTTTCTTCTGGTGTGGAGGATTCTCTCCTGCCTTGTTGTTGTTGTCTGACTCTTCCATTTGCATTTGTATGTTTGGGTGACATTTGCGCCCGCGAAGCATAGCTGCCAGGATTGTGACTTTGATTGACAGGTATGAATTAATCAGATTGGATGAAGAATGAGACAAAAAGTGCTGATTGGCCACCAGCACAGGGAGCTGTGCCCTGAGGAGAATCTTTAAGTAACCATGTAGGGACCAGCATGATGTCTCATGGAAGCCAAAAGTTTCAGAACATACATGCACACTGATCTGGCCTGCTCCCCTTGCCATTAAAAAAATAGATTTACCCAAAACATAATCTCAAATAATTCAAAATCATGGAATGGAAATGCTGAAATATCCAAAGTCAGACATATTTTATGAGAAAACAGATAGGATAATTAGTTTTTGTTTTGCAATTTATGTTTCTTGCAATTTTATCATTGTCAATGAGAGCATTGAGCTACATAGACTCTTTCAAATTCAGCAGGGTTGTAAGACTCTTTAACTTCTGTTTTTTTTCTTTCTTTGCAAAATGACAGCATGACATGAAAAACTTGAATAGCAGTAGATACAGCAATGCATGCAGCATTATGAAAAGGTAATTAATTAGCACACAATTATATTTGCCAGCACAGGCTAATGATGTCACAACCACTCAATCAAGACAGTGTTAAAGGTCCCATTGCCATAATTCCTGCAAGTTCAAAGCCAATCCCAGCAGGAGTTAATTGAATCAAACAAGGAATGTTAGCCTCTATAAAATACAATCATGCAACTTGCATATATCCACTTAGACATGTTTTATTATTTAATCATTGAGGAGGTTTGCACTGAAGAATAAGCTGAAAAAGAACACTAAAGAAATGTAAAAAAGAAAGAGGAGAAACATCTGAATAATAATCAAATGAAAAATTATATCAAATGGCAAAGGAGATGATATGAGGAAAGCCAAAAGCAAGAAAGACAACAAATAGATAAAGCTGTCGGCATTAAGGTATAAAACCACCAATCCCATTCTGCAAATTTATTATAGGAAAGCCAGACTTGTTACAGGCCTCTTTGCTTCTTGCTTTACAGAGCAAATAAAAGGCAGACATAATTAAGACTACCAAAGGTATAAATCTTGTATGTGAATGGCCCATTGCACACATCGACCGTGCAAGTAATTTACATGACCCTTTGAGAATATGCTCTGCCGTTTTCCTCGACACTTACAAAGGTAATAGTAAAAGAGAGAGAGAGAGAGAGGGGTAAGTTAAAGGGAAAAAGTAGCTACAGAGAGTAGTGTGCACTTCAAAGCAGAGATAGCTTTGCAGCTAAAATACAGGTGAAAAAACATGTATTGTAAAATCTAAAGTATACATTGAAACTCTTATATTTGCCCAAAATAGAAAGCTAAGGTTGTGGAATACAGCACCAAAAGACATAAATACAGTATTTATGTAAAGAACAGAACGTTTAAGTTACAATATGCATATACTCATCAAAATTAGAAAATAACAGTTAGGAAAAGCAGTGGAAGGTCCAACAACTTTGTTTCGGCTGAGAGGTCCAGATGATACATTCATAATTTTGAATTAAAAGTATAATAGCATCAATCCTTTCCTGTCTGTATCACTAGTTTAGTCAGCTGTTGGGGTTGTAGTGGTTTGGGGGAGACATTGGGCCTCTTAGAACCACAAGAGCACTGTTTAAAAAACAAGTCTACTTTGGAATTGTTGCTGATGTAAAGTGGCGGTTCCTTACAGATTTATTTGGGGGGCAAATGTTATGATGAATGCTAAGATGACCTGTTCAATTGGTAAAATGCTGATAAATTAAAGTCAGATAGCTAACTTTACTCTGTTAAATAACAATGTTTAAGCCATGATGGCAACACAACACATGAATTGTACATGCTTTGCAGTATTTTTGTACAGCTAATAAGTTAAATTCTCAAATACAAAAATGTTTCACAATAGAACAGTTACACTTTGGCCATAACACATACAAATGTTATCTACTATTTTGGCCTTGAAATCCCCGTTAGCACAGTCTGCAATATATTGCTATCATGGATACCATAGCAATATTCAGATCAGATTGTACTAATGGGTGCACGTGTTGTAGGTGTTAGCCAAGCATGCATCACATTGGGGCCAGCCCTCCCAGAGCCCATGGAAACAAATTGCTATGTCCAAAATAAAAAAAAAAAAAAAAAAAAAAAGAGATTCTTACCATTATTGTGTATGGGGCATTTTTCAACTTGACTGAAATGATCCCAAGCGACAGGTTGGAAGTGGCAGGCTTCTAAACGTCACAGAAATATTAAGGCTGCTGATTGGAGAATAATATTAAGACTTAGAATGGCAAAATAAACTCCTTTCCCTCTCTTTTTTTCATGTGGTTTAGGGAGGGAGGTGCACTATCGCCCACTATGGGCCAGCCGTCCCTGCTGATGTACTTAGTACAGAATAATGGACCAAAAAAAAAAATTGTATATCTTCTCAAAATGGTTCGTTGAACATGGCAATGCACTCCAGTCTAACATCTGTAGAGAATGCATGATTCTATAAAGTTTTTGTTAATGAACCAACCCCCCCCCCCCCGCCACCTATAACACACACACACACACACCTATACATACATACACATACACACACATATATATATGTGTGTGTGTATACATATATATATATATATATATATATATATATATATATATATATATATATATATATATATATATATATATATATATATTTCTATTCTCTACTCAGAACTGTTTCACATAGCGAGACTGACTCTCTGGTGGCTAGAGAAGGGAGCATGTAAGACAATGCTGGAATCCAAGAAAGAAGATCCCCCACCCCTTAAGGTGTTAACTCATTCGTTTGAAGATAGTCTTAATTGGGTGCAGTTGGGGTGGTTGTGGTAGTTGGGGAGGTAAGAGCCCATCGTTTGAAATCCTCCCCTTCTGATTTAAGGAGGTGTAAAGAGGAGAGCGAAAGAGGTTTAATTGATCCCCCTGTGGTGTATGTAACCTGGCATCCCACACAGATAAGGTGGGGAGTTGTGAGATGTACAGAACTGGCTTACCCTCTGAAGTCAAGCATCACCACACATGAATGACTTTCTATTTTCTGATGATTTTAACACTGTAAAAACGACAGGTTTAAATCGATTTAACAAGATCTCCTCACATATGTTGTGTTATTGTAATGGAATAATTTATTTTTTTAAAACCAGATTAACCTTAGATGTTTTTTGGTGAAATGCACATCTGCGTTATGTAAAAGACTACTACTACTACTACTACTACTACTACTACTACTACTACTACTTTATTTATAAAGTACTTTAAAATAACAGCTGCTGCAACAATGTGCTATACAGAAAATAATCAATAAACATTTAAAATGGAACGAAACTAAAGATTACAATAGAAACATAAAAAGGAATGGGAGCTAAAGGCTAAACATGTGTTAAAAACCTAGGAATAAAAATGCGTTTAAAGGAAAGTTTTAAAAGTGGACAATAAAGGAGCGCTTCAAAAATGGAATGGTAAAACGTTCCATAAAATAGGCGTGGCAAAACTAAAAGGTCTGTCTCCTCTGAGCTTAAGTTTAGACCTGGGTATAATGGGGCAAGACCACATAAACTTAAAAAAAAAATCGTGTACTCCCTCTTCGCAATACCAGTTAAAAGGTGAACAGCAGCGTTCTGGACCAATTGAAGACGCTTAAAAGAGGACTGGCTGAGTCCAATGTAGAGAGCATTACAGTAATCAAATCGAGTTTTAATGAAGGCATGGATTACAGTTTCAAAATGTTGTTTTAAGAGAATCGGCTTTATCTTTGCCAGCGGCCTAAGGTGATAAAAACTGGACTTGACCACTGCTCCAACCTGCCAATCTAGTAGTTTAAGATCCCCGTCTATTTTAGAACCCAAGTTTGAAATGGTCTGCTTTAAATTAGGCACCAAGGGGCCCAAATCAAAAGGTTCTGTCTGACAAAAAAATACCTAAACCATTTTAATTTGGTACTAGTAAAACTAAGTTGTGTCTGTAAACAAGATAATAAAATATTGTGGTCCACTGTATCAAAAGTAGCAGTTAGGCCAAGCAAGACAAGAACAGCAAATTCAATTTGAATAATTTGCACTGAATATGTCCTTAAAAACTCTCACTAAAACATACTATGTACTATGCTGAGTTTTAAAACCTGACTGAAAAACCTCAACAATATTTTGATCATCTAAAAAGATCTGGGAAAGGACAACTTTCTCTAAAACTTTAGAAATAAAAGGCAGCTTGGAGACAGGCCTAAAATTTGCTAAAACAGTTTGGTCAAGGCCAGGCTTCTTATGGAGTGGCTGCACCACAGCATGCTTCAAACTTACAACACAACACCTGAAAGCAAGCTGCTGTTTTCAATAGCCAGATAGTTCATGTATGGCTGAAGCTCCAGTCAAATTTATGTAAAATAGTGGAAAACCTCTCAACTTCCTTGCAAAATTATATATATATATATATATATATATATATATATATATATATATATATATATATATATATATATATATATATATATGCATATGTATGTATATATACATACATACATACACATAGATAGATAGATAGATAGATAGATAGATAGATAGATAGATAGATAGATAGATAGATAGATGATCTTCCTTCCCAAATCTTCATTCCCCAATCCCAAATTCTGTTTGTTTTTTTGTGGCATAACTTCTTAAGTCGCTCCAGTATAGTGTAAAATGCATGTTGCACTAAAGGGACAAAAACACGCAGCCTCAATCTGTCCTTCTGCTATGGGTCAGGTATTAGCTTCAGATACCGTTTCTGTCTTCAAATGAAAGAAACAGTACTGTATCGGTCACATGAGGAACACACCTCAAACTGCAGGTAAAGCTTATGTTCAGTTCACTCTCCTGCCCCACCTAAACCTACAGACAGACATTCCTCATTCTTTGTGTCCTCTGTCACAAAGGCGCTTTACTCCTCACGTTAAACTGGCTGTATATGTAAGAAATATATCTTAATTCTTAATCAGCACTCATAAATGTGTACATAGATTTACAAGGCGAGATTAATTCATTGGTAGTAATATGGTTGTAAGCTCTTTTTTATTTTTGTAAATTGTATTATTTGTGTTCTCTATGTTAAATAGTACAATGGATCACTGCGGTTATTTGTATCATTCATACCATTTGTTTCAATGTCTCACTATGCCCCCTGCTGAGTCCTAAAACACAAATATTTCATTACGCCAATCCTGACTGGCTGGTGATCGCAAGCCTGTGTCACCTACCCTTTAAGTAGCTTCAAGTCATAGCTCTACAGGCAGGGTAGTTTATTATCTATAGAGTGGAGAAACATTTTTCACCTAACTCTCCACCAATGGGGGCTAGCTGCTGTCGCTCCAGTCTTCACCATGGTCTGGAGCACCTATCAACATTTTCCTTATTAGCACACCAACTAATATCTCCTTTGTTGGAGCTTGCACATTTTTTAGCCAATTTCAATTTCAGTTAACAAACCAGCTACAGAAATGGACTCCACTCCCCCTCACACAAGTGGAAGTAGCAACATGGAGGCTCACCTCTGTTGCTGCCGGAATCTAGTTGTGTGATGTGCCTTGGACTGGAACATGCCTGCATGTCCCCGGCAGGGACTGGTCCCCGGCAGGGACTGGTCCCGTTTCCCCATGAAGAAAGCTACAGTGGCCGTTTTATGAAGTGGGCATGCAGGCTTCTGCCATGTCCCTAGTTACCCCATGAGATCTGGCAGTTGGGTTGAATGGTCTCTTTAGCCCCCCATTTGAGCCTTTGGAGGAAGTCAGCCTCAGACATCTGTCCTTCAAAAGAGTGCTGTTGTTGGCTTTGGCATTTGCTAAAGATAGATTAGTGATGTTCAAGCTTTCAGTGAGCCCATCCTGCATCAAGTTTGGTCCTGGGGATGTCAGGGTCTCACTGCAGCCCAACCAAGCTTTTGTGCTAAGGTGGTAGCTTCATTCTCTCCAATTACTCTCACAGCCTTTTCTCTAATGACATTTTTCTCACCAGAGGGACAGTGGCTAAACAACTTTTTTCCGGTCCGGGTTTAGTGTGACTATTTGGCCAGGACTCGGAGCTTCTGGAGTAGCCACCAGCACTTTTTTATCCTGGGGAAACCTCATAGGGGCAAGCCCACCACAAAGCAGTGGCTCTCCCCCTGGATTGTGGGAGCAATTGCACTGTCCCATATAAGCCAGGGCCTTCAGGCACCAGTGGTCTTACTTGCTCACTCCAACCATAGCCTGGTTTGAGTAATGGAATTCCTGCTCTGGGATAAATAAAGTTTTATTCTGTTCTAATAAATTCATCAGTTTCTGTAAGGGACCTGTTGTGTATCTTTGTTGGTGGAACTTCTAATTTGGTCACATCCAGTAGTTAACATTTAGACCCTGGAAAACAATAAGAGCTGCTTATAACTTGTTAAGATTGATGTGTCAACCAGATTTGTCTTCACTGCTGCACCTGTACACAAGATCTGGGCTGGAAGTGAGTGACCATGGATTGAATGAATATACTCTAGTAGAACAATAACTGCAAAATGAAGGCTATTGCTTTGATACATGTGAAAATTGTACTAAAACGTGAGATTATTATCTCATCTCTGTAATAATTCTAATACTATTTATAAATATTTTAACTTTATGACCATCTGTTGATGGTATCATGAATTTATTTTATCTCTCTACTTTATTAATCAACATCATTCTTGCTACAAGAAAGTCGTTCACAGTGATTTTAATTTGAAACTGAGTTGCTAGTTAACCAGTCGGTAGGGTTTATTTTTTGAGACACACCAGCAATTAGCAAACATTTCATGATGTATTTTTCCTCGGGAGTATAAGTAATTTAGCAAGACACTGTATCAAAGCTATGAAGATCAAAGCTATGAAGATCAGTGGCAGAGTGGCAATCATTGGCTGCTGTGGTAGAATGTTTGGTATAATCAATGTGTGCAATGTTTTTATCTCTCTAATGTCACTCTTGTAAAGTAGTATAAACCTACTGCATACCGCCTATGCTTAGATCTGTGCATGGCATCCTTCTATGTCTTATTGTGAATACACTGTTTCAGGATTCCCCATTTTTTTGGTCTGCTGGACTCACTTCTTTTCTTTATTTAAAGGCAAGGCAAATTTATTTATATAGCACAATTCAGTACAGAGACAATGCAAAGTGCTTTACATGATTAAAATATAGGAAAATAAAACAGAATAAAGCAAGTAAGAATAAAATGTAGAGACAAAATAGAACATTAAAAACAGTTGGACTAAAAAAAAAGTTGCACTAATGATGTTTCAGTAGAACAGTTTAACTAGAAGAGTCAAAGGCAATCCTAAACAAATGTGTTTTTAATCTTGATTTAAAAGAACTCAGGCTTTCCGCACTTTTACAGTTTTCTGGAAGTTTGTTCCAGATAAGTGGAGCATAGGAACTAAATGCTGCTTCTCTGTGTTTAGTTTGTGTTCTAGGTATGCAGAGCAGGCTGGAGCCAGGAGACCTTAGTGGTCCAGAGGGTTGATTACACTGATAACAAGTCTGTGATGTATTTAGGTGCTGAGCCATTCAGGGATTTATAGACTAACAGAAGTATTTTAAAGTCATTTTCTCTGAGATACAGGGAGCCAGTGTAATGACCTTTAGAACTAGGGTTATGTGCTCCTACTTTCTTAGTCTAAAGCCTGTTTATACTACACTTTTTTAACCGAGCCCGAGACCCAGTCTGGAGCTTGGATCAGTTACCCAAGCCGAGACGACCGTTTACACACCACACTATCCCGGTTCCTTGGTTTCTCCTCGCCTCCTAGTGACAATCTGAGATTCTAATGCTCTCTGGGATTGAAGGCGGGACCGAGCAAATCAAAATGGCGGCACCCGTAACATTCAGGATGTTATGGTTAGA